>NW_019384742.1:310787-442242 GCF_000671375.1 Centruroides sculpturatus | reverse complement strand
AAAAAAAAAAAAAACAGAAAGAACGTGAGACGCCAGAAGTGATTCAAGGGGCAATAATTGAAGTTGTTGAAAAAAGAAGCATCAATCAGGGCTACAGCCAGTGCCCAAGGAAATGCAAAATTGCATTTGGCTAAACTCGCTTCAAAATATAAAAAAGACAATGTAGTGTATTCACTGCATGTGGGTAACAGGAAAGTTTTTACTACAGAAATGGAGACAGAATTAACATTGTATTTAATGCAAGCATCATCAATGAGGACAAAATCTAAAAAGCAGCTGTTGCAACATATTCCAGAAGAAACTGAAAGTGAAGATGAAAGATCTCAAAGCAGCTCTTCCTCAACGTCTGATGCAACATCGAGTGAGGGATCTGATATCAAAAACACTGTCAAACATGTTCAGCCCAATGATTTCATTTTAGTCAGATTTGCAAAAAAACTTTTGTTTACTTTGTGGGAAAAGTTTTGAAGAAACTGAGTGATGAAGACTTGAAAGTCAAGTTTATGAATAAATATTGGGATGTTTCAAGTTTATATTTCCTGAGGAGGATGATATCAGTGATGTTTTAAAACTACCCCATCCATCCCAAGCAGGAGGAACGGCAAGAGCAAGCAAACATTACATTTCCCACCGATTTCACTTCATATCAGCTGGGATAAATTGCGAAAAACATTCTATTGACCAAAGAAAGACAGTTTAATTATGTGATAGCCTACTGATTGTGATATTCTTTAGTTATTGTTCTTTGTTTGAAAAGATTTGATATTCTTTGTTTTAAAAATATTGATAATTTTTAACTGTTTAAAATAATTGTGATGTCACAAAATTCATATTATTAAAACTGTAATTTTTAAAAATTTTAGTCTCTAGTTTATCACTTTTCAGTTATAATGAAATTTGAAAACATTGAGATAACTAATTCCAAGTTTTACATTAAAACGCGGGTAGTCCCTTTCATCCCCGAGGGTGTCCCTTTCAACCCAGATGTGGGAATGAAAGGGACACCTGGAGAGGTCTTTAAAAATGTGAAAATGTTCAACTACCAATATAATAGGATGAATTCACAATATGGTCAGAATAAAGTAAAGGTCTAATGAATCTTTTGCACTAAAAATAAAACTGATTAGAAGTGAACTTTTTCAGTGAAAAATAAAAATATGTATTTTGTCCCTTTCATCCCCACCCTCCCCTATCGAGATGTTTTATGAAAACGGAAGAAATTGAGAAGTTTTCTAAATATTAAAATTATTTATAATTTTAATTTACTCGAGAAATTTTTGATCTGAAAATAATTTATAACCTGAAAAATTGATTTTTTACGTTATAAATAATAAAAGTTAATAAGGTTATAGAAAATAATTCTTCCAAACATTCACGAGACATTGTTCTAACTACTCAGTGGTCTCACAACTGAACGACACGACGGCACACACGTTAAGGTCGGCCTGCGTAGTCTGACACTGTGTAGAAAAATCAAATAGTTTTTCGATTCTACTCCGATGGTCGGTACAGTTCGCCAAAACTGTTTTTCCCCACACACTATCAGGAATTACTCAAGGTCAGGCATGCATGGTTTTTTTTAACTCTTTCCGCCCTGTGGGCACTAAGAGGGCCTCGTTTTGCAAGCCCATTATGGGTTCGGCCAGGCCCACAATGGGGCTGCCGGATGGTGGGGGACGGGGCCCGACATATTTGAACGGACCACCCCCGAAAAATTCCTGGGGATTTTCGACCCGTTCGGTTTCGAGCTCGGGTCCCCCAGGGCGGTAGGTTGTCACCTTGACCGCTCGGCCATCCGGCCGCAACCATGCATGGTTAATCCTTTGAGGATTAACTTAACGTGTATGGCCGCCTTTACCTGCTAATTGTTATCTATTTTAAAGCATTAGCTAATGGAGAGTATTAAAATATTATTTCTATTAAATTTAACTTTAACAGAACTAACACTATCAAATGCCAGCAATTTGTTTTTCTTCAGTTTTATATATATATATATTCAATATTCATTAACACTATTTTGCCATTTGCTTTGAATCTTCTTTAAAACAATTTTCTGGCCAAGCAATGGGGATGCGCTCAAGAAAGGTGGCCCAAAAAGAGTGCCAAGTTTCTGCGTAAAATCTAGACCCTTGTAGTCGGCATTGCTTTTGGCAATGCCGACTACAAGGGTCTAAATGTGGACAGACTGGTCATCGAACACATCCAGCTCAACAGAACACTCAAGTTGAAGAGAAGAACTTACAGAGTCCATAGACGCACCAACCTTTGTTCCACCATCTGCTGTGCGTGGTTCTCTATTCGGTATATTCGCCTTCGTCGGCTAACGATCATCAACTATATACTGTACTTCACAATGGATTTGAATATTACACCAAAATAATATTGACACCATTGTTGTATGTAGTTTCAATTTGTCACATTCAGTTTTTAATCTATCGTTTTTCTTTTTATAAACATTGTATTCTTATTTCCTAATTTAATTTCTTAAAATGTTTGATTTTTTAAAACTGTTTTCGCCCTGTGGGCACTAAGAGGAAATTTTTAGCAAGCCCATTACGGGTTCTGCCAGACACATAATGGGGTGGTGAGGTCAGGCCCAAAGGATCACTTTCCGAATAATTCCCTCGGTTTTATTTTTTTATCTGTCCAGATTATATTTAATCTAGACAGATTAAAAAAAAACAAAACCCAGGGAATTATTCCGGGTCCCAGAGGGGTTTAACGCTATCCTAACCGTCAGGCTATCCGGCCGTTTCAACATGGAGGGTGTCTAAATATTGTTGACAAAATATGAAAGAGGAGATGGTCAAAAAGGACTTAAGTGATGGAAGTCATTCAAATATAATGAGGTGAAATTTTTTTTTAACTTTTTCTGCCCTGTGGGAACAAAGAGGGCCTCTTTTTGCAAGCCATTATGGGTTCGGCCAGGCCCACAATGGGGCTGCCGATGGTGAGGAGCGGGGCCCGACATATCCGAACGGACCACCCCTGAAAAATTCTTAGGGATTTTTCGATCCGTTCGGATTCGAACCCGGGTATCCCAGAGCGGTAGGCTGCCACCTTGACCGCTCGGCCATACGGCCAGATGAGGTGACATTATATTTGAATGACTCTTATCTAGTAATAGACATCAATCTTTCTATTACATTTATACATGTTTTAATTAACAACGCTAAAATATAAAGGTGACTGAATATTACAGTTAATAAATTGTTAAATGTTAATTCAAATTTCTTTTTAGATTTTTTTTATTTATTTTATATACTAAAAACAGATTTTTAACATCTGGAAGCGACGCTAAACGACAAGAAAGGGAACTAATGTTGCTGTAAGATTGCGGTGTTGATTCACTTGACAACAAGGCTTGGATGTGTGTAGAGTTTCTTTTCATTTTATAAAGGATAAAATGAGTAAGAATCCAGGTAAAAACAAGTTAAATCTGAAATTACCGCCAGGATCCATCGAGCCAATCGATCAAACGGGTGCTGGAGATGCAAATAATGAGTAAGTGAATTTAAACAATGATTAGAATTTCTTATCAATTGGTTCAAGACAAATTTTAATTGCTCCTTTATGATTAAAAATAGTGATAATTGCAATAATATAAATGAATAAGGTATTCACGTGCTCATAAAATCCAAGTAGATTTGTATCACAAGTGAAATTGACAAGAAAATTTGAAAAATTTGTCAATTTCAAAAACATTAAAGCACTTTATAAGCTCAGATTTTTGCTTTTATATCCTGTATTTTGTATCATTTTTATATAATAATTAATGTAAAATTAATTCTAAATATGCCTCTTTTTAATGCTTAAAAGTTTAAGTTTAAACCTAAATTTTATATTTAGAAAATATATAAATATATATGTACTTTCCAATATAAAATTTAGAAAGCAAAATACATTTTTTGAAAGAAAAAGTAAGTAAATGTATAATGATCTGATCAAATTAGAAAACAATATTAGAATGAATGGCACTGTATTTGTTTTCTGTGAAATATTGTCTACAATATAACATTTATTAATCTATATTTTTCTTCTAATTCTTGCCTAATTGTAAATTATGGTGGCCAAAGCTGTTGGTCTGTCGCATTTTGTCTGCAACCCGTTTCCGAATTAGGGTCAATTCTTTTAAATTTTCGCGAGCGGTCCGATCCGAATGCGTCGGATCCCATTTTTCGTTGCTTAACCGTCTCGTTATGAGCTCGGCTAAACTTGTGACAGACGCAAAGAAAGCTTATTATTTGCAGGATGGAAAGCTTTAAAAGAAATTTTGAATTGCACTTTTGTTTTTTAATGTTCCAGAATGATTTCCTCTTTTAAAAGGAAGTTTACTCATTTCTCTCTATCATGTCATAAATTTAATATTTTTAAAGTAGATCAATTACTTTAAAGATTTTAAGATATCTTTAACTTAAATATTTTTATCTCCAAAGAAAAATATTTATTATAAAAGTTATTTTTTTCTAATAACACACCTTGGCAAATTTTTTGAAATCATTTTGCTGCTTTAAATAATGTTTTTAATTTTTTTCTTGCAGTTATATATTTTATGTAGATAAAAATTAAAATTTTTACGTTTAATCGGCTTTGTTTTAGTGTATAAATTGCTCTTAGTTTACATTCTGTACTTGTTTGTAACTTTTAATTAACAGCCAACATTTATTATTTCTCATCTGATTTTGAATAATACAGTTTGCTAATTAGAAGGCTCTAGTTTTTATAATACTGTAGCAAATTGCATGACAAGATTTCTTCTTTGATAATGATGTAATTAATTCTTTCTTATGTTGTTTTCTAAAGTTTAGATTAAAAGTATTTTTATGTGATAGTGATTTAGTCTTTCTTCTTTTTCTCCTCTTTATATATATAATCAGCAATTTTTTATGTTCTAGAATATTAGAATGCATTAATGTTCAAGTATTAGTGAAGACAAGTCATTTGTGGGACTTCAAATATTCATATAATAAACAAGCAGTTTCATCTTTATAAAAGTTCTATATTAATTACAAGTTAATTCTTCTATTAAATAGCAAAATAACTTTTAAAATAAATAAAATCAATTGATCATAAAGTGAAATTGCCGAGTTCTTTAATTAAACTTAATGCAAGTCTGTGATTTAAAGGAAAATGATTATATAAATGTAAATATGAAATAAAAGCATAAGAACAAACTTGTAGTATTGATAATTAATTATTTTATTCATTTTATGAGGTAAATTTCTAATTTTTCTGATGGAATTTTTTATATATACTTGATCTTTTGGGCATAGGAGAACATATCTGTTTATATAAATATGAATATAAATGTCCACATGTATAAAGGTATATTTTTAATATCTAGAATGTTCATATGTTAATGACCTAATTAATTCTTAAGTGTCAAATTTTGTTAATTCTTTGTCTTTGAGACAGCAAGACAGCATCTTTTTGTGTCCAGTATGGATTTGGCCAATCCTACAATTAAATGGCCAGGTGGTGAGGGAGGGGACCCCTGACATATCTAGGTCAAACTACTGAAATTTATGAAGACCAACTGAGATTTTTAACACTGGTCCCTTAGTGTAGCAGACTGACATCTTTACTGGATGTTGCTATTCAGCTGCAATAACATCTATGTTAATTTAGCTACCCAAAATTACTTATGAAATATTTTTATGTACTTTAAATTATATTTGTATTTACAATGAATATAAGATAATAGTATAATGTTAGTTGTCATTGTCTAGGTAAAAAAATGGAAAATAAATTAAAGTTTTGAATCTGGAATTATTCTTGATGTCAACCTGTAGTCTGCTGTAAAACATTCAGATTATTTTCTTCATAATCTTAATTATTAAATCTTTTATAATATTAAACATAAATGTTAGATTTATTCAGAGAATGGTAAAACTTGAATAAAATGTGGACACAAGTGAATGAACAAATGGAAAATGTGACATTTTTGCTTGTATTGAGAGGAAACAATGCTTTGTTTCACAATATGTTATATGTGTGACTGTCCTTGGTTTTGTTTGCAGGGTGGATGTATGTTACCTCATGAATCGAGTTAAACTAGAATATCTCATAACAATGAATAATAAACTTTTATTCTGAAATTATTTCCTATGTTGACGTAATTGAAGCAAATAATAATGTGTAACCCTTAAAATATTCAAATTACTTATAGTAAGTTACATTGACTTTAATTTTAATTATTTTCTATAAAATTTCTTCATAGAAGTTTTAGTAATAAAAGGAAGTTTTTACACAATTTATAGTTTTATTTTTGTACATAAAATTAAAATGAGATTGAATTATACTAAAAAACTTCACTACTGGAAATTATAAAGTAGATACAGACATAAAAATAAACACAACAAACACCTAAAATACCAGCGAGAATATTAGACACGTGTTCAACAGTTTAATATTCTTGTTGGTATTTTAGGTGTTTGTTGTGTTGATTTTGATATAGACATATTTACTTCATTTTCGTGAGTATAAAAAATTGTTTTTATAATTTTTATATCTTTAATTATATATTTTTTGAAGTTGAGTCTCAGTATCAGCCAACTCCTCTGATATTACAGTATTTGAGACTATTAAATCTGGCTTAAAAGTGCAAAACATTTATTTAAAAAACTAATTTTAAGGCATGTTGGAAAGATATATTGTACAGTACATTTATGTAAAGTAATGGTTTTAGCAATATAATTAATTTAATAATAATTCCTTCTAGAAATTACAAAGTATTTAACTATATTATTAAATTTGGATATTTTTTCATTCATATGATTTCTAAGAATTTTAAAAGATTATATTTAAATATCCCAAATAGTTCTTGAAATAAATTCTAATTAGGATTTAAAGCAGTTAGTCTCAATATTTCTGAGGCTGTGGAACAACATTCATAGACTTTTTATTATGTGGAGCATTAGCATCAATATGTTTAAAAAGTGATGAGAAATTCAATGTTTTCTGTTCTTATGAAACAACAAAGCAACAAACAACTTAGTAAATTTTAAATATATTATGCTGTTGTTTTTTATAATGATGGAAACAATGTTTTTTGGACTATTTGGAAAAATCAGAATGTTTGAGGAATTAAACAAGAAAAAGATTGTTTTGGAATGCTGGCATTAAGTTTGATATTCTATCTTCAAACAAAATGTATATAAAATTTCTTGTATGATTTGAATGAAACTGAGTTTGTTAATTAGCTTGATGTGAAGGTGTGCTTTGAAAGGACCTGAACTTATTCACATTATGGGACTTGCACACAGAATACTCTTTGTTAACAGGTAAAGAAGAGTGGAGTGAGATCTTAAATTTTACTGATGTGATACAAAATGCAAAGATAAAGGTAAATCAAGAAGAGACTAAAAAGAAAGATCAGAATAAACAAGAGAGAAGATTAATTTAAACTGAGGAAGAAACAATTTAATTCTTCTGAAAAAAAAAAAAACAACTTATTCATTCATGCGTGAAATATATAGAAAAGGTATAGTTTTGACTCCAAATTTCTAGACATTCCATAACATCACAATTATTTATGCTATCGCACATAACCAGAAAGAGTAATTTCAGTTTTCCAAGTAATAATTTCTTGATTCATTAAACACAAAATATATATATTAGATACGTTTTTGCTTCATATATTATAAAGAAAAGAGAGTAAAATTAATGATAGGATGTTGATAATTGTTTAAGACATACTAAGATTTCCTTTCTAATACGTGCAGCATGTATGCTATTTAGATAAGATAATTTAATCCAGGTTTACATTCTGTAACAAATGTGTACTATGTTAAGATTATTAAAATCATGGGTTTTTTTTCCTTTTGTATTGATTAACTTTTATGTTTATGTGCATATTTTAGTCTGCGATTTGCATGAGAAAATATATATAAGTTATATGAGAGAATAGTAAATTTATAATGTCATTAAAGTTATATGCATAGCATTGTGTACAAAATCTGTAAATTGTATGTTTTGTGTTTCCATTTTGTTGTAGATGGCATTATTGCTTGCTCACAGATGTTACACTTTTTGGAAGAGTTCTTTGCCGATTGCATAATCTCCTGTGGAATCTGACTTGTTAGGTGTCCAGACCTCATTCCCTTGGATTTTTATGCTTCCGGGAGACATTTCTGACATTTGCGTAGGAGAAATTGCAATATCATACATAAAAACTTAAATCTTTTCCTCTGTACAGTAACTTCTTGGACACCCTCTATTACTCCCATATTTAATTTATCTCATCTAAAATCAGCATAAAATTACAATAAATATATTATTTTAATTACAGTATATTTAATACTTTTATTATTAAACTTAACTTCATAAAATCTTATAAGAGAAAAAATTAAATCTGTTATTTTTCTTCAGGCTCTAAATATTTAACTTAAACCATACATTCTGAATAACTACATATCTCTGTACTTAAATCAAAGAATATTTGGTTTAATAATCTTTTCCACGTAATGATCATTTATGTTTTGTAATTAAGTAAACAATACTTAGAAGTGTTAAGATAAGTCATTTATTTTTAAAATAGTATGTTTTGGTGATTCACCTAATGTATATAATGTGTTGCTTTAATATGGAATTTATTTAATTAAATGTTCTAATGATAGTCTATATTTTAAAAATATAAAATAATACAGTCAGGTTTTAATTTACTTTTATTTTAAAAAGTATTTAAGTTGAAATAGCAAAAAAAAACTTTTTAAATAGCTGTTAGGCAATCATTTAAAGACTGTTAAGTAGTAATGAATACTTACTTATCTTAATGTTTTAGCATGTCATTTAATTGACAACTGTTTGAAATGTTGTTTGGTTTTATTTTGTAATTAATATTTGCTTAGATAGCAAATAAGTCAAAGGTATTTGTTACTTGATAGTAGACAAGATAATAAATATTAATTCATGACCATATTATTTATTAGGTAAATATTTATTGTGTATAGGTCAAGATGCATGCTTCACAATTATACATTTAATATATTGAAAGTCTTTATACAAGTATTAAAGAGCATTAAATTTAAATTAATATCAGTAATTAATAAACATTTTTAATTTATTGTTCTTGAAAATAGATTATTTTGATAGTTGTAGAATGCATATGTACTGTATGTATTTTAATTTTTAAAACATGTTAACAAATCGGTTATTTTACATAATTATTCCTTATGAAAAGCAAATATTAAGAAAAATATTTCAAAAACTTTTGTAAGTTAATGATAGGGGAAAGTGATGACATTCAAAAGTTTTTTACTTAGGAGTTTTTCTTTGGTAAAGATAAGCTTGGCACTTTGAAGTGGTATAAAACCCACAAGAACACTATTGTTTTCTATATTTTGCTTTAAAGTGCCAAGCTTATCTTTACAAAAGAAAAACTCCTAAGAAAAAAAATTTGAATGTCATCTAGATCACAGGAGAACATTTCAGAAGAGCCACAGGCTAAAAATCAACTTTTGGAAGCCAGAATAAACTCTAGGCACCACAGTCAGAATAAAATATTAAAATTATACTAAATATGGTTAAATTTCAACAAGTAAAATTTTAGAGAAATGTATACATTATTAAAATGTAGCGAGAGGGGTCGAATTCAAATGAATATTTTACTCGTTATTAGCATTTACAACTTTTTTTTAAAATAAAACTTTAAAAAATTCTTTTAATTAACTGCAAAACACACTGGGATGAATATAAAAAATGCAACTCACATTATTTACACTGGGTAATTGGTTAATGTAAGTTGCACTTTTTAAATTCCTTTAAGTTTAACTTTCAACAAATTTATTCTGAGTGCATTTTTAAATATTTAGAAGGCAATTTAATATCAGATTTAAGAAGTAGAAAATATATAGCAATAATTAACGTGAAATAAATAAATCTACAGGATAGTACAAAAGTCAGTTGACATTTTAAAACCCTTAAAATAAGCTTAAAAATATATAATGGTTGACTTTTAAGCTGTCTTGTAGATACTGTAGACATCATTTCTGTTTATCTGATGCTCAATAAATATATTCTGAATGTTTCAATGTCATTTTCAGAGTATTTATTCATTTCCAATAACATAATATTTTGAATTTTTAAAGTAATTTTTGATGGATTTAAATATTCTAAAAATACAAACAAATACCAAATTTTCTTTCATAACATTTAAATTGCAGTCAATAGCATTTAAGTTTTGTTGATGTTTAGAAATACGTAAAGTGGTACAGTGTCTTATACTTCATTCATCATATTTAAAATTTTTCAAAGTTTGATGACAAAAACATTTAGTTTTATTCTGTAAATGTAAAACATAATAAGTTTAAATTACACTCATTGCCATAAAAATTAGCACACTGAGAAGGAGTTGTCTGAATCGAATGAAATTGTACATGTGTGAGAGTGATGGTGATATAAGTAAGTAATTACAAACTTAAAAGGATCATTTATTGCAAGAAAAACTACAAATGAAATGAGGTTCTAATACTCTATTGGACCACCTCTATAGCATGAATACAAGATGTGATACTAGTGGGCATGGAGGTATACAGGTGNTGACGATTTTTTTTTTTTTTTTTGTTTTTGCTTGTACGATTCATTCGTGTTAATATCCACCGCTAATATCCAATATAGCTATTTTGAACAGGTCGCTGCACTACCTCAAATTTTCATTGCTTGTTCTGTGACAAACTGAATTTTGGTCTTATAAATTGAAATACCTAAAGGGGCGCCGGAATTTTCCTCCGCCCCGGGCGGCTGACACCCACGGTACGCCACTGGTTTTATTTGTTATATGTACAGGTAACCCCCGTATAACATGGCACTTCTATAGCACGGATTCACTCTAACACGGTTTGGGAATTGGGTAAAATCCTCGTACAACATGAAATGTAATAAAGGGTGCATTCTTTTATACTTCCGCGTAACTCAGCGCGAGCATTCTAATTGTTTTCGTGGCTACTTTGAATGCTCTTTCAACAATAATCCATTTAATGGTTAAATTTTACAATTGGGACCCTTCTTTTGCCTCCAAAAGCTTATTTTAGAATTATAGATTCCTCCAACACGATACTATTGATAGTGCAGGCACCACCATCTTTCTTTCACCGTTGTTCCTAAATGCCTACGAACAGCAGCGCACTCCCATTGCAGAGCGATCTCTATTAACGAATGCACCCAAAAACTTACCAGTTGATGATGCTCATGCTGAGATTATCATATAGGATGAATAATCCTCTGGTAAAATATTTACTTAAATAATAAATAAGTATTTTACCTATGAAAAGAATGAATAATAAATGTGATTTAAATAAGGATTTAACATGTTTTTTAATTTTTGGAACCTAACCCCCCCTTTTCACACTAGTTCTTTGTTTTGTATAACACGGATTCGCATAACATGGCAATTTTTTGGAACATAACTCCCGTGTTATACGGGGGTTACCTGTACATTTGTTTATTGTAAACAAAGACATGTCAAACCTTGCACATGTATGCAGTGTGTCATTTTAATTTTTAATTGAAGGATGTTTACTATTAAAATACTGGCCTATTGCACATAGATGTATCATGAAACTTCAAATTAGCATCATCTATGATGTATGTTTTGATCAGCTGCTGACCAAATGCTTTCAATATGCTGTTAGTAAAATTGTTTGCTTAATTGTGAGTTTTTGTTACTATTGATAACATTTTAAATAAAAGTAATTTTTTTCCAAAGCAATTTTATTCTTATAAGCATAAAAAAAGGTAAAACAGCTCTATGGAAAACCCATGTAAACTTTGACCTATCAACCTGGAAGTATTTTGTGAGAATCTTACTGATAACAAGATAAGCTTAAGTTTAAAATTTGAGCTTTCTAGACCCGTTGGTTATTTTTCTCTATGAGCCTCTCTAGTGCTAGATAAAGAAAAAGAAGAAATACAGCTTTTTTTGGTGATTTTTACACTTTTTGATGGATTATATTTCAGCAACCCTGTTATAATAAAAATCTGAATTTTTGCAGACTGCCTAAGAAAACAATTAACTTTCAAATGAGATATCTAGAATTACTTTAGGCATTTGAGGGGCAGAGAAATCAACTCCTGAAAATCAACAACTTTAATTTTTGTTCATATAGTCAGTCAGTGGTGTTTTACTTTGTGCGGAGTAACTGCCGTAACTCTTTATAAATATTTTAAAGTGTTTTCACTCTTATGCAATGACTGTTACAGAGATTGTGGAATAGTAATATATCTTTTGTCCAAATATTGCAATGATTCAAGAAATTTAAGATTTAAGATCATATAAGATTTTTTTCTTGTTGGTATTTAATTTGAATGGATTTTGTCTACTTAGCTTCTTGTGCAAATTAACTGTAATCAAGTATCAGTCATTCGCCTAATGTTAGATTTCAGTTCACAAAGTTATTTTTTATTATTGGCACAGATTACAAAAGTTATTGGATTTGGTTTAAATTTAAAGTTTAAAAAATTATCAACATAATTTTATATTTGTATGCTTGTTCAGTGTAACTTTAATGAAAGATAAAGTTGGTTAACATGCAAGTTTAAAATCTCTCATTAATTTAATATAGATTTACTTAAAAATTAAAACAACTCTAATTACAGCAAATCGACATTTGATACGAGCATCGAAGCTCTTCAGAAAACAATAGAAGGATTAGAATTAGATGACCAACAGCGCAAACGTTTAGAGGCATTTCTGACACAGAAGCAGAAAGTCGGAGAATTGAACAGTGACGATTTCAAAAATCTGGGTGAATTGGGTGCCGGAAATGGAGGCGTCGTCACCAAAGTCTTACACCAGCCTTGTGGACTCATTATGGCAAGAAAGGTGATGAAAATTCATATATATAAGTTAGAATTTAACAACTATGGATTAGTTTTTTAATGCAAATTAATTAAGTTTTACTTGTTAACAAAATTGTGTTTTTATCAAATATACAGAACAAATATTTATATACAGGTTTATTACTTAATATTTAATGTGAATAAGATAATTAAATATTTACTTATTAAACTTTTTTGGATTTATGTATATGGAATATATGAATATATACTTACTTGATAAAGTTCCTAAATTCTATATTAATTATTTCATAATTTTATATTACATTTTAAGCAAATGTTTTAATTAATTTCATTATGTAAACACGATTTTCTCATTAATAGAAAGGAGAAATCAATATCTTTTGGATATTTTTGGAGAACGTTTAAATTAGATTTCGTTTTTGTGAAACTAGCAGTAAAATGGCTTTGAGTTCTTGCATTTGGAAAACAAATCATATTTCATAACAAATTTTTCATCTCTTCCTATTCTAAAAATAAAAAAATAATAATAATTTATTTAGTAATAGAGCAATATGTATCTAATTAAATATTAAAAAATATTGTAACAGGAAAGTTTGTAATGTTTTTAAGCAGTTATTTGCAAATAAACTAATATATTTTTATTTAAAAAGTTAATTAATATTCATAGTTAATTTTAAACTAAACTTCAATTGTATTGTATGATATGGAACCTCTGCATGTATCAATAGTATATGAAAGCTATCCAGACTGCTCTAGTGTAAACAAATAATTTAATGTGTTTTTTAATTGCATTATTTATTAAAATAATCTATTTTAAACCTTTTTTATACACTGAATTCAATACAATCATCATTCTTGATTTTTCCTTGGCCAGATACTGGGTTACAGAGTCGTATTTTAACTGTATCTTAGGTTAATAATGCACGGAATAAGAATAACCTTTGTTTAGGTACAAAATTAATAATAATTTTAGTTAATTTATTTCTTAAAATGAATTTTTTATTTGTAAAATGTAAAATGTTAAAATTTTTATTTGTAAAATGTAATACTTTTAAGCTAAAAGTTGGAGTTTTACGAAGCAGCAAAATTTGTTTCCGATCCAATTTACAATTTGAAAAGCCTTATTGTGTTTTTCTAAAATGTTTTATAGTTTCTTAGAATTAAAATAAAATTATTTAATGTTATAACAAATTTTAATAAGTTCAGTTAAGTGCGTTTTTTAAAGCTTAATTCTTCATTACGTTGAATGCTGAATACAAATAATTTCTAAAATATTTCAAGTTTTTTTTATATAAAAAATGCTGAAAATATTTTTTAATAATTTTAAATTGAAATGATTTTTACTTTTGTTTTTGAAGGAATTAAAAATTTATATATTTTTATTATTGATTAATTAACTAGTATTAGAAGAGAAAGGCAAGGTCAGATCCATTAAGACAACAGTTATGAAATGAAAGTGAAATGTTTTTTTCATGTTTTTTTACTTTTTTACTTCTAATAATTAGATTTCCTTCCTCAGTGATGATGGCTCGAATAAAAATATTGCCTTTTTATTACATAATATAATAAGATTTTTCATGCTAAAGTGTTTTTACATTTGCAGTCGAAACAGCCTGTCTCTCAAATATAGAATTTAATGACTATCTCTGTATATTGCGTAATAGTAATTAAATTGATGAATTATTTTAATGATGGAGACTTCTGAGAAAGTCACGGCGATTCACCATTGTCTACTATTGCCTAGTAATTTTATAGTAGAAGGTCGTGACCTGAGAATGTGAATGACCACTCTAAGAATATTAGCAAGAAAAAAGTATTTATTGTTAGACAGACTGCCAGACTGGAAAATAAGTGTTACGTAAATAAATAAAAAAATGTTTGTGTACACTTTAGAATTTAAATATTATTTATTTTAACTTTATTGATGATTTTAATTAGACTTTTTGCTCATTTTTGAGAAGTAATTTTATTATTTGTTGTATTTGTATAAAATGTTAGCTGTTTTTATTGATAATAACTGAATCTAAAACATATATTGTTTAGTTAATTCATTTGGAAGTGAAGCCTGCGATCAGGAACCAGATTATTCGTGAATTGAAGGTATTACACGAATGCAATTCCCCTCACATTGTCGGATTTTACGGAGCTTTCTACAGTGACGGAGAAATAAATATTTGTATGGAATATATGGTAGAGATCATTTATTGTATACATCTATAACCTCATTAAAGTAAATATGCTATATCTAATTTATTGCAATTCCTTTTAGGACGGTGGCTCTCTAGATTTAGTCCTTAAAAAGGCCGGAAGAATACCGGAACAGATTCTCGGGCAAGTCACTATCGCCGTAAGTTTAATCTTTATTTAGCTTTAATACATAAGAACTAATAAATTCAAAATAATCAGTGTCACCTCTCCCGATAGCTAAACTCGGTCTCTTGACTTACTAAGCTGCACCGTCAGCAATACGTCAGTTGTGTACACAAACCTGAGCAAATATCAATGAGACTTGTTATTTTAACCAGGAAAGAGACAGTTTCATTAGTATATAAATAGATATAAAAAATTTGTTTCCTGTTAATTATTTTTTTAAATGATTTAATTTTATGCAGTTAAATCAGAAAAAGTTTGTAATAAAAATTTTTATATTCAAGGTTTAAGGATATGACAAATTAGCTATCATTTCTTAATGTTGTATTTCCCTGTAACTTGTAGACATAAACAGACCTAGTCTTGATAATCTTGTCATCTGATTTCTAGACACACACAACAAATATTTGAAGTGCAACAGATAATACTTAGTAACTGCAAATGCTTGTGTTAAAAAAATAAAAAATAGCCTTTGAACTTGTGAGAAAATTTTTTTATGGCTTGCAAAGCACTTAAATAATATTTTACTTTTAATTATTTTGCTTATTTAATTATAAGGTAATATATAAAGTATTAACTTATAAGTTAAAGCACGTGGGTTTTTAAATTTTTTTTAAAAAAAGTTAATTATGTAAAGGTATATATATTTAGCATATTAAATTATACTTACATATTTTAGAAGCTTTTACTATAATTTTTATTAAGAATCCTTGAGTGTAACTAACATAATTAACTTTATTATAAACTATTTTATGTTACGGCAAGTTTTTATTGTATAGCTAAGAACTTAAATCTAAGTAAATGTGATTTGTTTGTAAGCACTTTTTTAATGTAATTAAGTTAACATTGTTCTTAAAACTTCAGAATTTATGTTAAAATATTTCTATTTAAAATTAACATAAATTTAATTGAATAAATATCTGAAAATTGTTTTGATTTTATAGTTCTTTTATAAATTGATTAATTAATAATTTTGTATTTTAACAGTTATTTTGATATTCTTCAAGTGAAAATAATGTTAAAATTGATATTTTTAAATAAACAGATTAAGTAATTATTGAAATCATTTATATTTAAAATCTTGCTCTGAATTTTTTTTTTTAAAGAAAAATGTAGAAAGTAGAGAAGTGCGTTACTGTCCTAATCTTTCTTCTGATTCATATTTTATTACTCATTATGTGAAAAAGTTGTTATTTTTGTTTATCTGATGTATGAGATGTTAACATATGCTTTGTAGAAAGCTAAAGCACTCATTCAGTTAGTTATTATGTACTTGAAAATTTAATTTTACTATAGTTATTTACCAAAGAGTAGTTTGTATTCAGGGTCTTCCAAACAAATGCTACCATTTTAAATTACTGTAATCAAGTTAATTATTATCTTACAAGTATGCGACATACACCAATCAATAGAACACTGTCCAAGTTTTATCCCCTATTTGCATTCAAACATCTTATTGTCTACTACCTCTAGGAAGTTCTGTAAAAAAAAATAACAACTCTGCAACAGAGAAGACATTTTATGTTCTACAGTTCACAAAGTCTGAATCACTTTTAATCTACAGGAGCTGTAGAATTGCAGCTGTCGTGGGAGAAGTAACAACAGATATGCCGGTAGTGAGCATAAGAAGAATTTGAGTAGTATCTGCTGGAAATATGTCATGTTACATGAGCTGCATACATTGAGAAATTGTAATGGGCAAATGTGAAACTTCAATGGTTTCCCAATGTTCTGATGTACTGTACATTATAATGTTTTCTGATAATAATTAATGTAGTTACAATAATTTTGGAATGGGCTGAACTTTTTGTGATAAATTTTCAGAACAAGATTTTTTTTAATTAACATATTTGCAAATTTATTGAGATAAATGTAAATATATTAATATCATATTAATATTTATAAATGATTTTTAGTTATTTGGTAAATGTTTACATACACTTTACTTTATAACTTTCCAAATATATATTGTATTCATATTTAAAAGCATTTATACTTTTAAATATAAACACAATACAATCTGTTAAATGCAATTTTTAATAATTGTAACCTACAAAGTTAATTTTTTTTAAAAAGTCTTATTGTTCATTGTTTTAAACCAACAGTTTCTTTTCATATATTTCACAATTGGTTTTCTATTCATTTTCTTGTAATATTTACTATTTAAGATGTAGGATTTATTTTTGATACAAAAAAGATAAACAATAAAGTTGACATTACGAAAATCATTATTTTAATCTAAATTGGATACTGCAGATTTGTTTGATTCTTCTCTTGTGCCAATAATTCAGATTAGATTTACATTTTCAAGAGTAACCTTTATTTTCATGTATTATTTGTGTTATTAACTAGGTTTTTGATTGTTCAGGAAATTTAATAGAATAGAATGAGGAATCTGAAGATGGAGACGTAATAACGTCAAAAATGTTCATTCTAGTGCTAATATTACACGTTACTGCTTGAGTTTGGGTATTTTAAGTAAGTTGAATAGAATTAGGTTATACTATTTTATAAACTTGCCTAGATAATTTTTACTTTCCCAGTCCTGTTATATATAACAGAGGATAAGTATGGCAAGTGATCAAAAATGACACCCAATAAGATTTTTACATTTTTGGGATCGGGACCTTGAAATATCAAGAAATGCAAAATAAGTTGGAGGTCGTTTCTGTGTGTATGGGGAGCATGATTTGTTCACCTACTTTGAAGCTTAATAACTTGGGTGCCTTCTGTTGAAAATTTTTGAAATTTTGCAGAGATTTATATACAGTATTAGGTACTGTACATTGATGCTATTAAATTTTGGTAGTTAACAGTTTTGGGGGTTTGGAGATAGAGCGGGTTGTATGTCATATCTCAAGTAGAGTTGGACTTAATGACAATTTTACTCATAATTAGCATAACAAATCTACCTTCGAAATTAAGCTTTTTGCCATTTTATAATAATTAATTATATGAAAAGTTTTTAAAATAAAATACCATAGTAAATGGTACCATATTCAGTTTTAAATGTTGCCAGGAAAGTTATGCAATTCATTTCTGGATTTTTTAGTTAGTTTACTATCATTTGTATTATTTAATTTTGTTAATAAGAACAGAAATGATTAGATTGATGATTAATTTATATTGCAAACATTGTAAGAATTTTGAGTTATTAGGTATAACTATTAAATTAATTAAAAATCTACTAATGTGAGGTAGATAATAAGGACTTGTCACACCAGTGATAATAAGCACAAGCACCCAGGTATCAATGGAGTACATTTAATAAAACAAGAAAGGGTGTACATTAAAATTTTAATTGCTAGTGTAAGCGATTTTAATGTACACCCTTTCTTGTTTTATTAAATGTACTCCATTGATACCTGGGTGCTTGTGCTTATTATCGTTGGTGTGATAAGTTTTTATTATCTACCTCACATTAGTAGATTTTTAATTAATTTAATTATACATAAGTCAAAAAGCAATTTCTTTACATTAAGTATAACTATATTTGTATCCTGCTAACTCAATGATTAAGCATAAAATTATTTAATTTGTCTACTAACAAAACATTTTCATTAATCTTGTACAAGTGATTTATGGTTGTTCTGTTTTAGTTTGAGATCTTTATCTTTCTCATTTTATGTGCTTTCATAATTTATGCTATAAATTATCAAAATGTAAAGTCAATTGAAAGTTTAAAAATTTTATAATTATATAATCAATAATTTAGACTATTTTCAAATAAAACTTTAAAAAATTCTTTTAATTAACTGCAAAACACACTGGGATGAATATAAAAAATGCAACTCACATTATTTACACTGGGTAATTGGTTAATGTAAGTTGCACTTTTTAAATTCCTTTAAGTTTAACTTTCAACAAATTTATTCTGAGTGCATTTTTAAATATTTAGAAGGCAATTTAATATCAGATTTAAGAAGTAGAAAATATATAGCAATAATTAACGTGAAATAAATAAATCTACAGGATAGTACAAAAGTCAGTTGACATTTTAAAACCCTTAAAATAAGCTTAAAAATATATAATGGTTGACTTTTAAGCTGTCTTGTAGATACTGTAGACATCATTTCTGTTTATCTGATGCTCAATAAATATATTCTGAATGTTTCAATGTCATTTTCAGAGTATTTATTCATTTCCAATAACATAATATTTTGAATTTTTAAAGTAATTTTTGATGGATTTAAATATTCTAAAAATACAAACAAATACCAAATTTTCTTTCATAACATTTAAATTGCAGTCAATAGCATTTAAGTTTTGTTGATGTTTAGAAATACGTAAAGTGGTACAGTGTCTTATACTTCATTCATCATATTTAAAATTTTTCAAAGTTTGATGACAAAAACATTTAGTTTTATTCTGTAAATGTAAAACATAATAAGTTTAAATTACACTCATTGCCATAAAAATTAGCACACTGAGAAGGAGTTGTCTGAATCAAATGAAATTGTACATGTGTGAGAGTGATGGTGATATAAGTAAGTAATTACAAACTTAAAAGGATCATTTATTGCAAGAAAAACTACAAATGAAATGAGGTTCTAATACTCTATTGGACCACCTCTATAGCATGAATACAAGATGTGATACTAGTGGGCATGGAGGTATACAGGTGCCATATAGTGTTCTGCAGCATCTCAGTTCACAGTTACTGCAAAAAGTTCTCTAGTTTGGCCAAACTTCTAGGCTGTCCAACTTGGCATCCCAGGTGATTCCAGACATGTTCAGTCAGTGACAAATCAGGACTGGGCAGGTCAGGAAAGTGGAGCAATGTGGTGGAGGAAGTCCTGTGACACTCTTGCTAGATGTGGTTGAGCATTGTTCTGAAAATGGCTGTTAAGAGCCCTGCCACAAGAGGCAACACATGTGGCTGCAGGATGTCACTATCACTGGGTTGTTATGGTTTCTTGGATCACTACTAGAGTCGTATGTTGTATGTGATGGCCCAGGGTGCCATCACATCAGCTGTGGGGGCAATGTGCCACTTCAGTATAGGCAGGATTGAGGCATTCACCACTGGGACTCCAGACATGAACATGGCAGTTGTCAGTGCCCTAACTGAATTTGGATTTGTCACTGTAGATGATCCGGTTTCATTCTGTTGTGGTCCAATTCCATTAGGAGAGACACCACTCCAGAGGTGATGGTCAGTGTCTGTCAGTGGCAGCACATATAATGGCCACTGCAATACCAAATGTTTTTCATCCAGATGCCTCAAAATGGTACAGACAGGCCTCTGTGCTTGTCTGTACCATTTTGAGGCACATTGTTGGCTGTGTGTGTACTTATCAGAGGACCAGCACTCTGCCAAACCTGAGCACCCTGCATGCAATGCAAGCACTCTCTTGTGCACTGGTCTCAACACTTTCTCAGTGTTGTCAGAACAGCCTATGTGGTGGGCTATTTGGTGAGATGACCATCTGGCTTCTCTCAACTTGATAATTCTCCCTCTCAAATTCTGTTATTGTTCACATGGTCTTTGATTGAAATATAAAGGCATATCCAGTGATACAGCATCCCTCTGCAACAGGTAAATTACAGACAATGCCTTTGCATGCTTTTTTTATAGGCCAAGGGGACGCATTTGAACTCCCTCTGCTGGAATTATGCAATGAACCATCACACTATAATTTGAATCATTTTTATATCTGCTTGAGACTTATCTGCATACCAAGTTTTTCAGCAATACAATAACTTCTTGGTGTTCTAATTTTTATTCCAATGAGTGTACATATCTTATAAAAGTATTATATTTTTGGCTCAATATACAGTATTGCTGATCTTGCTGTATATATTGTGAAAAGTAATTCATCTAGTTTTGAACAATTATTTACTGTTCACTCATTTTAAACTCTGCTAGCGTCATCAAATTTTCTCAAGTGAATTTTTTGATTGATTACCCTGTTTATTAATGTATAAAAAAAATTAATATAAACAAATATGTGTACTATGTCTAACATAGTTAATGAGTTTAGTTATAATTATTGATGATTTCTGATTATAAATGAAAGTTACAATTGAATTTAAATTATAGTTGGCATCTATATATTGATATTATTGAACATTATACATTTATTTATATAAATTAATACAAAGGTGTGCCAGGAGGTCAATATTAGCCTTCTCCAATGTAACAAAATTCCATTAAAAAGTAACGTTAAAAATTAACAAGTAAACATTTAAAATACTTAGAGAAACTTAAGAGAGAAAGAGAGAACTTAAGATAAAATTCAGCATTAAGAAGTATATAATATTCATTTACAATTACATTTGTATATGTGGTACTCTATGTATAATGTTTTTTATATATTAACAACTCATTTATAATAATGGAAGAAAGATCTGATTGTAATATTGAGATGACAGAAAGGAACATAAAGACAAAATATTTTAGATATGAAGAAACAGAATTCTTAGGCTAATATAATGTGAAGGAAGCAAGCCATTACAGTATTTATGTGCAATATTTTAAACTTTTAAATAATATCTTCTTATGGAAATCAAAATATATATTTCACTTAAAAGTCTTTTGGTCCTAATTGGGCCATTTTCAGTTTTTACTGCAACTTTTACACAAAATTCTTTGTTTTAACAAAATCTTCTGTTAAGTTCTTTCCAGAATGCTTATTTGAAACCATCTTCTAAAATTCATAATGGACATATTTTAGAATATGAAGATATATATACATAATTATCATAATAGCTTCTTAGTTGAGAGTGTATGTTCAGTTAATTAACATTAATACTTACATTACATACAAATGCAAGTATGAAGTTTATGAAGAAAAACTTCATACTTTCATTCTTCGTACGCATTTGTATCCTGGTCCAATTTGCACAACCTGACATAATGCAATTATTGAAGCTACTGGTCATGGTTAAAAATTAAGACAGCATTGGCGCAATTATTTGAGATATTACAGGTTCCGACAAGTAAAGACCTGCCACAAATAGGCTATATATTGCTTATTGACAATATGTAACATGCCACAACAAGCAAAAATTTAAAAAAATCAATAAACAGGCTTAAAATTAATAAATATAAATGTATTTTGACAGTTTGAGTTAATTATACTTTCTATTTGCAAAATTTCCTCAATCTTAACACAAAAAAAGAAAAAGTTAAATTTTCTTTTAAGAAATTTGTGGGATTTTCTGGGTTAAAAAAACAGCCTGATTCATTGGTTCCCGAGATCCTGTTTGAGAAACTCTAGTGTGAGCCAACTTAAAATATGATGTAGAAAATAAAATTATAAACTTAATAATGTTGAAGTTGATGAATGAAATATATATGATAATTTTACAAAATAATAGATAGGTAAAACCAATGAATAATCATACTTATTACACTCTTAGCAAATTTAATTAACTCTTTATTTGTCCAATATGCATTGTGGCCTTTTCTGGCCCTCTTCAATTATATTTTACAAACAATCCCAAACAGAGCTTCTGATAACAATCATTAATACTATAATTAATTTGTAGGTGTACAACAACTTAGTTTAAATTACAAAATATAATATATAGATAAGTTGTTGTATACATATGTTTTTAATGATTGTTATCAGAGGCTCTGTTTTTTGGGATTGCTACTATTGTTTGTAAAATTCAATTTAAGAGGCCCAGGACAGGCCAAAATGCATAATGAACCCAATAAAGAGTTAATTAAATTTGCTGAGAATGTAATAAGCCCGATTCATTGGTTCCAGTTAACTATTAATTTGTAAAATTAGTAATATAGGAAAGAACTTCTTAATTGATACGTGATAATTTTTAAAAATCTCTCTTAAGTTAAGCAGGAATTGCATAGAATTTTATAGTTCCGATTGAATATTATTTAAAGTTTTACTTGAAATTAAAATAATTCTAAATATTTTACATGGTTTTATTTCTTAAATATGCAATATATTATTGCATATTTAAGAAAATTTAATATGTCTTAAAAATAAATTCATTTAAATTTATTGTTTTTATTTCAACCTTTTTTATATTGTCATAAAAAGTGCTTTGAACAAGTCAAATGTTGTTCTTATCAAAGTTGGCAATTTAATTTCCTGTTATTGGCGAATAAAGTAGTTGCCATAGCAACAGAAAATTAGTCAATTTTCACACTAAATGTTTGAATAATGTTTTTGTCAAAAACGATTACATATAAATACTTTAATAAGTAATTTTTACTTATTAAATATTTAATTGTTTCAAATTTATTTTTAAAGGTATTAAAAGGTTTGAATTACCTTCGAGAGAAACATCAAATAATGCACAGAGGTAAGCTTATTATCTATTTAATGTTTTTATTAAAATGGTTGATTTGTTTTTTAATTTATAAGATTATTATTTTTAAAAAGTTTATATTTTAATTAATATCTTTCTCTTGTTTCATTTTAGATGTGAAACCGTCAAACATCCTTGTTAATTCTAGAGGAGAGATCAAAATATGTGATTTTGGCGTTAGCGGTCAGTTAATAGATTCGATGGCAAACTCTTTTGTCGGAACCAGATCTTACATGTCGGTAAGCGTGAAATTAGTGTGCTTTGTATTTGCCGACGACAAAACGACTTTAATATTTATATATTTTCTCAAATGTAGCCAGAAAGGCTGCAGGGCACGCACTATACGGTCCAGTCGGATATTTGGAGTTTAGGTCTGTCTTTGGTGGAGATGGCAATCGGTCGTTATCCCATTCCTCCACCCGATCCGAAAGAATTGGCTGCCATCTTTGGATCCAAATATACTGCAGATCAAGATGGCGAAACTCCTTCTCCCAGTTCTAAAAACAGACCAAGTAAGTATAAGCAAATTATGGGAAAATTAATTAAATACTAATTATAAATTTCTCGTTAAAATCAATTTCTTTGTAGGTAGTTTCACAGTGTCTTTAGGTGATGGTCCCAGACCCATGTCAATTTTTGAATTATTGGATTATATTGTTAATGAGGTAAAAAATATTAACATTATTGCTGTTAATATTCTTTAAAATATAATTCAAGGTATAAAACAATATTAAAATTATAAATTATATGTTTTTTAAGAATTTTTTATTCTTGGTATTAAAGAATTATTTTGAAATACTGAACCTGGCAACTCAGACTAATAGGGATGAGGGTTGTCTGAGTTAGCAGGACAATTTCTTAGCTATATCTAATAATAATAATAATTTTAATTAAACAATAATTTTTTATTCAAGAGTTGGGCTAAGTAGTGGTTACCAGTAACCTACTGAAGGCCATTTTCCTAAATATAGGGAAGCTTATGGGGAATTGCAACTTCATAAAGTTGGATCCTATATGTCTTAAAATATGTTTTAATACAAATTTAATATTATACAAACTTATACAAAGTTTGTATAAGTTGATAGCTTCACTGTCTTTAAGCCAAATTAAAATTAGCCTTGATATATTATAAACTAATCTGGTGATCTTGACTTAAAAATGTTTTTAGAAACCTTTTACTGCTGCACATACTGTATTTGGTGTAGTAGAAAAAGCAGAAACTGCTAATACTTTATCCCAATTACAGAAGGCAAACACAGCTCCTTGGCTAGATTTTTATGCATGCAACTTCTATGGTCAATTGTTGTATTTAAGATATTAATTTTAAGTTCTTACTTTTTCTTATCATAAAGAAAATAATATCATTCTATTATTTGAATAAATATTTCTATATTAAATGACATTAGAAAATTCATCATTTTTTTTCTGCTTCAATCGATAGCAGTTCTTGTCAAAGCTTGCATTATTGAAACAGTGTGTGATTATAAAATGACCCATTTTTGTTTATTAGAAACACAGCTTGGTGATATCCACTGCAAAAGATAAATCTTAGCAAACCCTTGTCACTTCTTTTTGTTTTTAATTCTTTCCACCTTGTGAGTGTGTAACACTAAAAGGAACTTTTTAATTAACAAGCCCATTATGAGTTTGACCAGACCCACAGTGGGGTAGCCAGGTATGAGAGATGGGAGCTCAACATATCTGGACAGACCACCCTCTAAAATATTTTTGGAGGTTTTTTCTTTTTTTTTTGACTTGTCTGGATTTGATCCAGAGTTTCCAACAGTGGTAGGCTGCACAAATGTCTAAACTATGAGTGAGCATTTGTTCTAAATTATGCCACAGTGGTAAACTGCGTCAATAACTGGAACTTGATATGTGGTATTTTCTGGTCATAATTACTATTAGTAAAAAATGAAAGTAAGTTAAATATTTAGATAGATACCTTACTTATAGATGAATTATTTTTCCATAAAAAAATTAATATGGTAATGTTTAGAATAGAATGCTCTATTTCATTAAATTATAAGATGGAATTATGAATAAAATAAAATAAGACAGGTTAAGAGTTCATCTATTCTTACTCTGAGAAGTTCTACTGGAAATCTTTTCTCTGTATGAACTTCTACAATTCCAAAGTTAGGTCAGAACTGTAAACAAGAAATCCTAATATAGTGAAACTTTCATTAATGGACACGCTAAATAACAGACCAACCGTACGAAAACACAATGTACCGCCTTCAATATTCTGAAACAATTAATTACATACAAAATATTTTAAAACTAAAACAAAGAATTAGTTCAAATACACTTTCAGGGGATGAATTTTGACTGTAGGCCTTGAATAAAGACACTGATAATAGGAATGGAGGAGGAGGACAGTTTGTAAAAAGCCAAATAATACTCTCTATCTGTTAGAGAACACTAATCTGGTTAATTTGTCAATCACCACTTATCATCATATGTATTAATGTTATTAAATGTTATATTGTCTATCTTATTGTTCTAATTAAGCTTATGGTATTAAGAAAGCATAGACTTTTTCCAAATTATTCATTTATTCAACAAGAACTGTAATAGTAATGAAAAATAAACTTAAAATGATTAGGACAACAGCATTTATGTGGTGAAAGTTCAAAGGTCATGTTATGAAGGCAATTCGCTGGCCACTTTAAAGTGTGGGAAGATATTTGGCATTCTTGCATTTATGATGCCATTTGTGATCTTAATAGCTTTGTGGTGGCTAAAATGTAATTTTTAATAAATCAGTTACTGAAAAAAGCAAACAATGTTCGAAAAGCTACACCTGCTTGATAATTACAAAGCAGACAAATTCTGTATTAATTTTTATTAGTCACTTAGATCATAAACAACATTATAAATGTAACAATTTCGAATACATTTTCTATCCCTTGAAGTGGATAGCAATATTGCCTTTGTAACTCAACATTCAAATGATATTTTTACAGCTGAAAAAATAAATAATATAGTATTGTATATTTTTTTTAATTATATATGCTACATATACTTTTCAGTATATTCATTTATAGAAAATGCCTACTAGTGGCTGCATGGATAAAAAGAAGAGTTTGTGCCTGGTCAGATGGCATTTTCCAGATTTTATTACATTACTAAATACTATTCAGGTACCAGTTTCCTGTAATAATTTCTCCCGAAAGGCTTCTCCATTGGCAGATTACTCCTGTGTTTACATTGCCTTATCCTGTCACTCCTACATTACAAAAATATTAAAGAATATAGTAAAATACAAACTGCATTTAGATATATATTTTCTTTCTTATTTACATAGCTATTTTTATTTTTATGAAACATAAACTATGATGATTTATGATTAGCCTAAATGACTACTGTATTTGTCATTTGAATTACTAAACTTTCATATTTTTTATCATCATTATCATCGAACGGAATAAACTGGTTTCTACAAGAAAAATTTACAAGTTCAGGTTATATAAATATATAAACAAAAACTTATTTATAAAAATTAAAAAAATTGTTCTGAAGGAAAATATTTTTAGTTAAGTGTTAATCAGATAAATAAGTGATTGATAATTTTGACTTCCATAAAAATGATAAGTAGCAAACTTAGTCACAAGTTATTTGTATAGGATTACAAACAAATTGAGTGTGTTACATTTTGAGTGAGTGGCCTCAGTAAACAAGTTTGTATAGTACGATACCTTCAGCACTACCATGTTGCATGTAAAGACTAAATACATAATAACAAAATTGATTTTGAATAAATGTTACACAAATTTTAATATTTCTCTAAAAGTAAATTTAATTTTAGTTCAAAATTATATTTAAGATTTTATTTAAAATATATAGATATACACAGGAGATCTTCATTATCAGTATCCTTGCATTTATATGGATCCATTAAAAATATTTTTAATAAATGTGGAAGTTTAAATTGGATTCAACAGTCTGATTATTTATTAACCTTTTAAATTTTTTCATAACTTTTGGCACATCCTGTATATTCTTCTTTCTAATATAAGCTAAATTACAGCTAATATTAAAAAGAAAATGAATTGAGATAAAAGAATTATCACTGTATAATATAGTACAGGATTGCAAACCTATGGCACATGTTCCCGGTGTGGCATGTCAGGAGAAAGTATCTGATCATACAATTTCAGTTTATCACCTAATCATTTTTTACATTTATTCTAATTAAAGCATATTTGTTTCATTTAAGTATCATTATCTGAAGTATAAAACTCTGACAATCATAAGCATTTTTAAAGATAATTATGCTTGCTATATGGCACACACATTCAAAAAGGTTTACCATTCCCATAATAGTGTACTAGAGTTAAATGTTTTTCAGGCAACTTCAGGAGACTGTTGCACTTAAATAGTTTGTGGCCAAACTTCTGAATTATATGAAATGATATGTTCAATGAAACTCTAGGATAATTACCTACTAAATATCATAAAGTATCCTTATTCATGGAACTAGAGTTGTGTTTTTTCATTCCTGTTCTGTTTTTAAACCTATAATTACCATACATAATTTCACAATAACAAAAACAGCACAGCTTCAAAAAGAAGCTGGGCTGTTTTGCATCCAAGGTCTCATCATAGCCTTTAGGTATGTATTATATCTATGTACTCAGTAATATGGCTCTCTTGCTAATGTGACAATGACAACTCTCTCTGTGCAAGGAATGGCCAGATTAACAAGAGTCTAGTTCAGTGATTCCAAACTTTTACAAGCCACCATTCCCTTGGTTCCATAAACTTATATCCAATGCCCCAACCTGTTTTCTTTTGTATGAAAAAGAGTTGAAAAGCTTTTCTATACTCTTAGAAAAACTTTTCTATGAACCTCACACTTTTTGTCTTTATCGTACATTGTTCTCCACATCTGGAGACCATTAAATGCAATATTGCTTCTTACCCATTTTAATGGAGGAAAGGGAAAGTTTGTCAGTGACCCAAACCCTTGCCTATGGTCACCTTTCTGCCACCAACACCCCTGCTGTTTCCTTGCTCTTTTTGCCTCTAGATTTACTCACTGCCCCAGAGGTGGTAGCACCCACTTTGGGGAACCACTGGTCTAGTTTAATAATAATAATAATAATAATACAGGGTGACAATAATCAACCCGTACAAGTTTTTTGCATCGTAAATTTATTAAAGAAATGAAAATTAGCAAAACAACAGCAGATAGCAGTGACAATACTTTACGTATTAATCAGATATTCAGTTGGTTTCAAAGTGCCTCCTTTTGCCTTGATGCAGAGCCCCAAATGCATTTCTAAGTTGTCGGCGATAGGCCACAGCTCTTCTGGAGATAGTTTGTCCCACTTCCAGTACATGGATTGCTTCAGCGACTCCAAACTTATGTGGTGCTTAGCGCAGGCCTTAGCCTCCAAAATGGACCACACACTGTAGTCCATCGGGTTCAGATCTGGTGAGTACAGTGGCCATTCCGCAGACAAGATGAAATCAGGAAAATGAGCCTTGCACCATTCCTGAGTCTTCTTCTCCCTGTGTGCTGGTGCTGAGTCCTGCTGAAACATCCATTTCCCACCGCCAAAATGCTGCTGAGCCCACAGACGTACCATGGTCTCGAGAATGTCATGGTGGTACATGTCTTGATTGATTTTGGCCCCTTGATCAACAAAAACAAGGGGTGTCTTGCTGCTTGCACAAATTCCGGCCCAAACATTGGATTTTGGTGATGTTCGATGACAGCTGAACATTCGGGAGCCTCTGCAGAACAGTTCCTTTCGTTTTGATGGCTTTGTGCCTGTTGTATGGAGAAAAGCTTCTCATCTGTGAAGAGAATGCACTCCTTCCTGCGGCCCGACGCTTGAGTTGATGGCATCTTTGGAGTCGCATGCCCTTGTTTTCATCGGTGAGGAGCTGAACCTTTTGGAACTTGTAGGGCTTCAGTCCGAGTTCCTTTTTCACCATTAACCGCACCGATTTGCGATTGATTCCGATCTCATGAGCAATTTTTTTCAGGGAGGTCTTCACATGTCAGTCAACTTGCTTTTTGATGATCTTGCGGTTCCTAGACGTGTTGATGGTGTGCTTTCTTCCATGTCTGGGATGGTCACCATCATGGTCAAGCTCCTTGAATCGCTGAACTGCATTCGAGACTGTCATTTTGGGAACACCGAGCAAACGAACAATTTCACATTGACACTTTCCTTGCCGGAATAGCTCCAAAATTGTACATTTGTTCTACATCCTTAAAAAAAATAAAGAACTAACCTTTATTACACCGAAAGCACATCTACATGGACAGGAAATCATGGAGAATTAAACAAAAGTATGTAAATTGGTGACGATAAAAAAGTTCAGGTGCAGCATTGCTACAAACTTTGTACGGGTTAATTATTGTCACCCTGTAACAACAACAACACAGTTAAATAACATTACAGTTACATAAAGCAGTAACTCTAGCAGACTCAAATAACACACCATTAAATTTATACTCACATCATATGGATCAGGTCATAAATACAGTGGTACAGTACCTCAGGATACGAAATTAATCCGTTCCGAAACTGAGATCGTATCATGAAAATGTTGTAAGGTGGATCATCTTTTCCCATACGATTACATGTAAAACCAAATAATTCGTTCCAACGCGAAAAACATACTCAAATTAAAGCCAAGTAATACATTTAAAAAAATAACTGTAGTAAGAAAAACAAATGAAAAATGCGAACTAATGTAACGTCGTATGGTGAGTTTTTGCTCGTATCGTGGAGCAAAAATATGTTCGAATTTCATGTCGTATCCTGAAAATTTCGTATGCTGGGGCGTTCGTAACCTGAGGTACCACTGTACTAAAAACTACAGAAAACACATACTCAAAGATACAACACTAACAAATGATACATGCAGAAAATGTCACATCATGCCAGAAACTATACAACACATCACTTCTGGTTGCTCAGAGAGATTATTTACACAGACATAATCAAGTACCAAATATAATACACCAAGAACATGCAAAGAAACACAAATTATTAGACATCCACAAATCATACTACAAATACATTCCACAGACAGTATTGGAAAACGAAATGCAAAAAGTGTACTATGACAGAGCCATAATCACAGATAAAACAACTTACCACAACAGATCAGAAATCACACTCATTGACAAACATTAAAATCACATACATTATAGACGTATCTATTCCAAATACAATGTACAAAACACATGCATGGAAACAATCTACAAGTACACAGAACACTCAGGAAATAAGGCATCTGTGGAGGATGAATAGGGGGATTATTGTACTTGTTGTTCTATCCTCTTCCAGGTATCTCACACACTACAGAAAAGCCTGGGAACATTACAATTGAATAGAAACACATATATCACAGTACAGAAGACCACTATATTGAATAAATGTCATATTGTTAGGAAATTCCTGAATACAGATGCACACACTAACACACTTATTTAATTTTTGTCTTGTTTTGCTTTCAATGCCTTGACTTTGGTCCTTCATAGTATTACAGCAACCGGCGTCAGCCAAGTATAATTCACTAAATCAACATAATAATAATATTTATAAACTATTCCTGATAATTCTAATAAATTATGATAAATATCTATACATAATACTTTAGATACATTATGACTAATTAATTAGCCATATTAGTTTATTTAAAATTTGGCAGTACCTTTTGTTTATTATTATGTTGGACTTTATTTATAAGTAATATTTCTACATTTATTTTAAATTATATTTTTTCAATAAAACAAAATTTATTGTTAGATAATTACAAAGATTATAATAAATTAATTAAAATATTTTTCAGCCACCTCCAACAGTTCCCACCGGAGTCTTTTCTACTGAATTTAAAGATCTTGTAGACAGATGGTAAGACGAAATATGTATTTACTAACAATATATATACATAACTTACTAAATTATTTCTTATTGCTGTTAATCTACCCATAAGAATATCTTAATTTATCAATTTCTGAACCAGAAATGGTTTGACAATACACAGTAAAACCTGGCAAAATTGAAAACATCTGATTATGTAAAATATTTCTGCCTTACACAGGTACTGATGAGGTAAAAGATAATAAACAATGTAGAAATTGTGATATACAGTGTCCATTTTAGTTTCCTGAAAACTGAATTTTCAAAAGTTTATTTTTTATTAACTATTAGTAATCGAAAGGGTAAGCCATTACNCTGAATACAGATGCACACACTAACACACTTATTTAATTTTTGTCTTGTTTTGCTTTCAATGCCTTGACTTTGGTCCTTCATAGTATTACAGCAACCGGCGTCAGCCAAGTATAATTCACTAAATCAACATAATAATAATATTTATAAACTATTCCTGATAATTCTAATAAATTATGATAAATATCTATACATAATACTTTAGATACATTATGACTAATTAATTAGCCATATTAGTTTATTTAAAATTTGGCAGTACCTTTTGTTTATTATTATGTTGGACTTTATTTATAAGTAATATTTCTACATTTATTTTAAATTATATTTTTTCAATAAAACAAAATTTATTGTTAGATAATTACAAAGATTATAATAAATTAATTAAAATATTTTTCAGCCACCTCCAACAGTTCCCACCGGAGTCTTTTCTACTGAATTTAAAGATCTTGTAGACAGATGGTAAGACGAAATATGTATTTACTAACAATATATATACATAACTTACTAAATTATTTCTTATTGCTGTTAATCTACCCATAAGAATATCTTAATTTATCAATTTCTGAACCAGAAATGGTTTGACAATACACAGTAAAACCTGGCAAAATTGAAAACATCTGATTATGTAAAATATTTCTGCCTTACACAGGTACTGATGAGGTAAAAGATAATAAACAATGTAGAAATTGTGATATACAGTGTCCATTTTAGTTTCCTGAAAACTGAATTTTCAAAAGTTTATTTTTTATTAACTATTAGTAATCGAAAGGGTAAGCCATTACAAAATACAAAGTTGTTCCGTGTTTAATGCTTCTTGAAACTTAAATGTTTCACATTTTGAATAATGTTGCTTGTTTTGACATTGTCTTTGCTATAGTTGATGGGTTCAGTGACAGTCTGCAAAGAATTTTTTTGACTTAGGAAAGTTACTCATTTGTTAGAAAATTCCTTTAAAGCAGAAATTTTAATCAGGACCTTTGAAGAACTGCTGTTCTTTTCAGTTCACAGTTATTCAAAGCCCTGTATTAAATAGTAGTAATATATATTAAGAAGGACCGATTTGTTTTATGAGGATCTACATTTTCTAAGTACATACTTTTTTAGATAATGTTCTTATTGGAATTAATTATATGACAATATTAAAAATTGAACAGAATAGCCATTATGTTAATATATATTTATCACCATATATTTTAAACTGGCCGACTTGCCACTTCTCTGTTATATTTGTTCACACGTTTAAATACTAAAGGACAAAAGTGAGTGAAGTGGACTTCACATCTTGGATGATTCTACTGTGAGTTTATACTATTGACATACTTTCCCCAATCTGCAGCATTTTTTTTTTAATTGAAAATATTAGGATATAAATTTGAGAAAGAAGAAGTTAGAATAATATATTTGTGTTTAGTGATTTATTAATTCTTTATATTATATATATATATATATTTTAAACAAGGTTTTAATAAATTGGTTAAATAATTTATCATAGTCATTACTACATTGAATTATAAAATCTGAAAAATCAATGGGGATAAAAATAATGACTTTATTGAATCAGTGATTAATTACAGATCATATGCTGCCTAAAAATGTTCAGTCATAGCAACTTGTTAGGTTTGTAAATGTAAGTCAACTTAAGGGAATTCACAAGTCACATCAGTGACTTGTCACTGATTACGTCGAAAAATGCATTTATTGTGTATTTTGTACATTAAAAATTGAAATATATTGTAGATATTGCAAATGTTAAGAAATACAGCACTGATATTGGTACATATGTTACTGCGAATGACCAATATCTGGCGAATGTCAACATTATCCAGTGAATGTCAGCATTCACACAGTCGTTTCGTGTATGTACGAAATATTTGCTAAATATCATTATTTCTCACTTACACTGGCAAATGGCAACATTCGGTATGCACTGATGGTGAATGTTGAATAAAAATATTTTTATGTTAAGACAAAAATGCGACTTTTTAATACATCAAAATAGGAGAAAGCTTAAGTAACAGCACATGTAAATAAACTGTTGAACCTAAAACGTATCAGTACATTCTTAATCAGAAAAGAAATTAATTCAATAATAAACTTATACATGAATTATGTGATTAACGTCATACGATCTTATTTATTGCAACAACTTAAACTGTTGTGACACTTTAAATTGCACAAAAATCCCTCGCTTTTACAACTGCATTTATTCGTGGAGCACTTCTTTTTGCAATAACAGCGTGTATAGCCTTGCCCTCCACTTTTCGAATTAGCTGCAGCTGCTTCTCTCAGCGATATTTCTTGAGAAGAAATCTCATCTATGGAAAGTAACTTTTCTTTACAAATTATGAACTTATTACAGGTATAAAGCTGCTTGAGGATACCATTTTTGTTTGCTAATTTATAAAAGTCAGAGTTTTCTAATCCAACAACAACCGCCAACACATTTCGGGCATCTGTACGGCCATGGTTGACATCAGGGACTTGCATTTGTATGGTATCTTCAATTTGAGCAGAAGGAAATTTTCTTTTTGAGGTTCATAACATTTTCGTTGCTTGCAGTAGAAGATTCTCTTTTGTGGCCACTCTTTTTATAGAAATAAATTTGTGTTGTTCAGTCAGGGTTTGATATGAAGATGTGGTGGGTTGCAGCTCTTCAATATTTTCCTTTGATAAATTACCTAACTTCACTGCCTGTAATCGGTGTTCTTCTCCAATACGAAGGACTTTGCAAACGTTTTCGAACCTAATGTGGTTCTTCTTCAGGCGCTACGGAATTCTCTATATGAATTCGAATTTCCAGTCTCTGGAAATTCAAATTCATGTAGAGAATTCCGTATATTCATATTCATTCATATTCATATTTTCGTAGCGCCTGAAGAAGAACCACATTAGGTTCAAAAACGTTTGCAAAGTCCTTCGTATTGGAGAAGAACACCGGTTACAGGCAGTGAAGTTAGGTAATTTATCAATTACGGTGTTATAATTTCTATATAGTTTATTTTCCTTTGAAATATGGTATTCGTTATGGCCTTTCTAAATTTTCTTCAAAAGTATTAACAATTTCTTTGAGCTGTTCTTCGTTTCAATATTTGCGATTTGTTCGCCAGGCAAAGATGACAATGCTATGCCTCTTTTTGGTTTAACACCAAACATGGCTTCATAGGGACTTTGGCATATTCCTTTGTAATATGTAGTGTTCTTGGCAAATTGTACAAAGGGCAAACCATCTGACCATTTATTTGTATCATTATTGTTTATCCATGCATTTAACATAGTCTTTATATCCTGATTAACCCTTTCAACTGAGCCTTGTGTTTGACTACGACGAGGCTTTCCATGAACTATCTTAACATCTTCCCACATAGTGCATAATTCAGATATGACTTGATTACAGAATTCCCTACCATTATCTGAATGCAATATAGCTGGGGCACCAAATGTTAAAAATATTTGAAGAAGGTGATATGGTACTTCTTCAGCTGTCTTAGTTTTCAAAGGTCGTAACTGGACAAATTTCATCAAATGATCTTGATATACCATTATGAACTTATATTTGCCATCCCTGTGTGACTGCAGGTGTGTCAGATCAACTTGACATTCTTGAGTTTAATGCAAAACTGACCATTGGTTTCATGATAATACCTTTTTTAGATGCACTATGTTTCATTTGACATTGTTTACATAAATTTAAATACAACATTACAACTTCATGTGTAATATTTTTGTATTTAAGTTGCAATTCTTTAAGCATACGTGTTTGAGGAAGAACACGTATGCTTAAAGATGTGATCTGCCTGATCTGCTGTGAGGGTCAAATAGTGTACTGAACAATTCATCATTGGTAACATAATACTGTATATTCATTTCTCTTGGTTTTAATGGTACAATTAATTTATCTTCATCATTAATTTTTAAAACATCAAAATGTTTTAATCGTTTGTAATCCAAAGGTGTGCTGCACTTAGTTTTAGCAGAAATCACTTCAGAAAATATTTTAGAGTAATTTTCTTCAGAAAAAAAAAAACAATTGTCTTCTCGTTTACTTGCAATTAATGCATGTAACTTTTCAAAAAAATGTTCTTGGTTCACTGCAGTATCCATCCAATATAAATTAAGGTATCGAATGAAAAAATAAAATTCAAGAAAATGTTGTACAGACCAGCAAACTTTGCATAAGACTGACAAACAGCAGTGTTCAAGAGTATATCAAATAAATATCACTTGATTTCAATCGTGGCAGAACAAAGGTGTGAGATCTGAATTGAGTGTAAAAACAAATTTTTCCCTTCCCTCATAAACTTTTGACATATCTTAACTAAATTTGTCATCCAACCGTTAAAAATAACATCGCTGGAAAGGAAGATCAAATATCACATCAACAGCTATAGAAATTTATAATATTATACGACATAAGTTTACAATTATCTCCAATTTCTTCACTTTATTATGGTCCTGGGAACACCTTTTAACCCTACACCTGCTAAAATAACCTTTACTTCTGACAACAGTCCATCACCTGACTAACTTTCCTAGGCCGAACCTATATAAGACCAATTCCTCCCTCCTCTGGGGAGTCTCTCACGGATCCGTAACATCAAATTTTGCTTTGTTAAGTGTGGTTTGGACATTTTAGACATGAACTTATAAATTTGTGTTTTGACAAAAAGGAAAGGACATTTGATCCTCTGTGGGAATAATCAATAGTTATGATATCAAGTGTGTAAACTCTCTCTCAGCCCCTGTACTTTGTAATCAAGAGATAGTTAAATCTCGAATGATATTTGATTGTCATCATTGTAAACTTTTTTTGTTGTTTCGTTATCCAATAAATTTTTGCCTTTTTATCTGTTAATGGTGTTTTTTATTCGGATATCGCCGACGCCTTACTGACGATCCCTCTCATTCTCCGCCACTCGACCTGACAAACCTTTCCCCACCTCACGGGATTAAAAGAACAAAAATGCCATCCAGTGACAAAGTGTGCAGATTCCACCAAACTGTTGCCAGGAAAAGAGGTATGACCTTGTCCTATTTCTGGCTACCCACAAAGGATTTGGCAACAGACTGTTGCCTCTCTGTCGACATTGGCTTTCTCGGGTGTCGTTTCGACCTCCACCAAAGCTTATCTGTGCTTGTCAAATACACCAGCAATTGTTCGAATGTATAATATAACCAAATATTTAGTCTTTCACCAACGTATTTTGTATGTGTTGACATTCACCGGAGAATATCAACGTTCTCTAATTTCAGTCTTTCACAGCAACACATATATATAAATAAAACTCCAGGGCAGACAGGTTTTTTTTCATTGTTTCAAATCCAAAAATGTCTTCTTTCACACCCATTTTTTGCTAAATTTTGGAAAATGTTTGGCTAAATTCCTGTATTTGTGTTAATTTTTGGAATTTTAGCTGTTTTTTTTAGAAAGTGAAAATTTGACCAGAATTTGCCTATAATTGCCTTGGGCATAAAAAAAATTGTGTATGCCTATTATTGCCCATTTTTTTTAGAAATTAGAAATCTAGGCATCTATATGCCAACCTGGCAGCCCTCATGTCTTTGAAACCTGCCTGCCTGTCAATGAGGTTACAACTTTGCAGAGCCAATCCAGTAAGCCTATACTCATTCAAGTAGCATACATCTTAACTTTTACTCAACAGAGAGTAGTGCAACCGTGGTTAGATTGTTGCCACTACATCATGCAGTACTGGCATTCTCAATTCCATATTCTCGCATAAGACACCGCGTACTGATTGTTGCGATGTCAAATTTTGGTGAGTTACAAATTGACTCGTCAGTGAAGATGTTGCAAGTCAAAGTTGTGGATATATTAAATTTGATGTGTAAAAATGCAAGTAAATGAAGCTTTAAATTACATAATTATTTATTTTAAAATGAAACTCATACAATACAATGAGTTGTTAATGAGAGACATTAAATAAATGGAAATCTTTATTATACATTACAGTTAACACTGAGCCTTTATTTCCTTTTTTTAAGATATTTAATACAAAAATATACTTTATTACACATGCATAGAATTTTATTATAATGAAAGAGTTATCACACACACAAAACTATTAATGCCTTATATACCCCTAAAATGCATTTTGGCCCCTGATGATAATGGTTCTAAACTCTAAATGCTATTAACACCAGGGTCTGTAATTTAGGGATATATAAGGCATTAATAGTTTTACGTATGTGATAACCAGTTCATTATAATAATAATCAACGCATATGTAATAAAATATATTTTTCTATTAAATGAGAATCTATTTAAAACATCAGGTCTGTACAGCTTCATTTCTTCGAAATTATTAGAAGATGGTCATATAGTAGGAAATGCACAACTAATCACTATATTATCAGTGAAATGTTATAAAATTGCTGTGCACTGTTTTTAATGTGTACACTAACTTGTATGAAAGCAGTCAATTAAAGACATTGTTATTATACTATAAAAGCAATATAGCTTTGTTTTCTGTCAATTTTTGTTTTAAAGAGACATATATGATAGTTATTTGCAAAAAAGAAACAGAATTATTTGGAGTCAACCTATACAAAAAACATTATAAATAAAAACAAATATCACGAAACCCGATAAATTTGTAAAGCCAGATTACATTGGGCTACTTTTCCATAATTATATTTAATTAATTACTAAATAATTTGGAATATTCTGAAAGAAAACAATTGGTCCAAAGTGGGACTCAAACCCTTAACTCCCACTTACCATTCAGATGTGTTGCCAGTTATGCTACCTGAACCTCCAGTCCGATTTAATTATGTCTGAAAGAGGAGATTGGACTGGAGGTTCTGGTAGCATAACTAGCAATATATCTGCACAGTAAGTGGGAGTTGCTGATTTGAGTCTCGCTTCAGACCAATTTTTTTCTTTCAGAATATTCTAAATTATTTAATACTGTAAATATTAATTTACAATTATTAAATTTAATAAGAAATAGCACTTNAATAAGAGATGGAGCTTAATGCTTTCCTCTAGTGACAAATTATTTAGTAATTAATTAAATGTAATTGCGGAAAAGTAGCCCGATGTAATCTGATGGTTGTTTGGCTTTATAAACAAAAAATGATAGGACTACTTATCAACTGCAGTATTCAGGCTGCCATTGCTTAAGCTTGTTTCTGTTGCAGAGTACAATAAGACCCCACTTGGTGCAGGGGATATGTTCCTAGATGACAAAGTGCTAAATGAAAATTTACACTGTGTTAAATGAGGTCATTTTAACACAGTGTAAATAGAGAAAGGGGAACACACAACCAAAAATAAACAGATTTTTTTTTTTTAATTTTAAGTTATATTTATATTAATTTGTATAATAATATATGTTAAATAAAACATTACATTTCTGTGTGCATATGTTTAAGTTAATATTTTGTGATGAAGGTTCTGGCTCTTCTGAAATTCTTGATTTTTTTTGATGAAGTTGTCTATTGTCATTTGTTGCTTTTTTTTTCTTCTTTCGTTAAGTAAATGTCGATGGCAGGAGGTCACATTGAAAATGCCTCATCTTGTTTTTGCACTCCTTTCAAAATCTGGATAATTCACTACAATTTGATCAGCAATTTCGATTATCATTAGCAAACTTTTACTAAGGAAATCTGTAGAGAAATTCTTTGGGCTTTTTGCTTTCAGAATCACTATTTTCAAGTTCTACATGAATTCCTTGTTCTGCCAGTTCTTGAAGGTCGTCGTTGGTAAGAGACTCACCAGAAATCTGCGGTAACTCCTCAATACCCTGCTTGTTTACATCTTCTAATCTAGTGGTATTGATTAGGTTGACAATTTGGTCAATGATAGGCTCTTCTCATTGAGAATTCTTATATACCTCCAGCCAGACCTTCTTTCACTCTCTGTTTATGCATTTATTAGTTAATCCTTGCCACATGAAGTCGATATTCTCTTTGGTAGCCATGATGTTATATTTTTTCCAAAATTGCACTGAACAAACAGATTTAAGGAAAGTACAGTGCTACGACAAATTGCCACCTTTTGCTGATGGTTTGTGTTTGGGAATGATCGTATTATATACGAATCAATGAAATGCCATGATAATTTGAATCAGCGTAAATTTTGAGCTTTTCTCAGGTTTCAAGCAGACCATGTTATATCGAATCAGCATTAATTAATCAAGGAAGCACTAATAGAGGTCTTACTGTATCATGTTGGATAGTGGATGTGTACAAAATATGTCATGTGATTCTGCTTGGATGTCACTTGGTCACGTGACTATCTCAAAATGTCACTTATGTCTGCCATGTGACATCTATGACATATTTCCCAAGAATTTTTCAGACTCCAAAGAGACTGCAGACCACAGTTTGATAAACATTGCATTTGTTATCATAAACATTGTTCTAGTTATACTGCTGGCTAACATTTTACAACAAAACCCACCAATTTAAGATTTAATAATGATGATTATTATTTTAAAAAAATTTGTTAGGCTTAACATCAATAAAAATTCAACGCGAAGTAAGTTAACGATATACTAATATACTAATTNTTCTTAAGTTCGAATTTTCAGCGGTATGATTAATCTTGTAGAAGAAATTTAATGGAGATATTGTTTGTTAGACTATTTGAGATTTGAAGGTTTGTCATATGTGTACCAATTCAAAAATTTTAATTAAAAAGAATTAAAATAATATATGCAATAATGTCATTAAATAATGCAAGATTAAAATGCTGAAGAATAATCTTATTCTGCATTGTAGAATCATTACAGAAAAACATATACAATCTTAAAAAGTTAATATTTCCTATTTTAGAATAGGAAGTAATCTTTTTTTTAAAGAGTAATTTTCTAGAAATGTTTTAAAGCTGCTACACAAGTAATTTGATAATTTATTTGCTGTGTTTTTTATGGAGTTAATATTTTGTGTTAGCCAGCATTATAACTGGAAACATAACAAATGCAATGTTTATCAAACTGTGGTTTATGGTTTCTTTGGAGTCCAAAAAGTGGTACATCAGATATATCATGTGGCTGATGTGAGTTACACTTTGAGGTTGTCATGTGACTGAGTGACACATTTTGTATGCATATGCCATCTAATGTGATACTCCACGATGGAAGCAAGCTTAAGCAATGGCGGCCTAAATGGTGCAGTTCGTAAGTAGTCCTATTATTTTTTGTTTATAGCATTTTTTATATGGGTTGATGCCAATTAATTCTGTTCTGCAAATGAATATCATATATGTCTCTTTAAAAACAATTCAAAGAGAAAGTGATGCTATACTGTTTCTATAATACTATCTATAACAAAATTGTCAAGCATCTCTCAATATCTCTGGTCTGCATGGACCAATGGGCTGTAATAAAGCATGTCTCAGGCCCATTTGGACTAGCTTCTTTGTAGAAGAATGATCTGAAGATAAAAGGGATTATGAATTCTCCTCAGACTAACTTTAGGCAAGTGCATTAGAATTGTGGAATTTACTGGAAAATATTAATGTTTTTTTTTTTTTGGCCTAATGTGACAGTGTTCATTGTTTCATTGAGATGAAAATGTGCATCTGCTCCACAGAATCACTCGTGGTCACAGCACATCTACTTCCATTCTGGCAAGGAAGGTTAATACAAAGGTCAGTCAGGTTTTGCTGTTGGCAACAAGCAACTTCTGGTTTTGGATGAACTTAGTTGGATAATAATGCACTAACTTTATCAGTACCTTTCACACTGTACTACAGGATACATCCAACTGCTTTGATACTGCACTACTAGTCCATAACATTATTCATTGACTATTTAACAACAGTTGTGGTAACATCAACAACTTATGAAATGTAAGGTTTGTGCCCTTGATTGGTTTGAGCTTGGGGAGTCAATGGTCTTTGGCATAAAGTTTTATGATGGTGTAATTCTCAAAGTGCAGTTGCATCATTGCTGCTGTTTTCATGAAGTTGTCTTATTGTGTAAACCACAATATGATGACTACTGACATTTTCTCACACCAAAAAAACATACAGACAAGGTTTGTTGTTTCAGATGTTTACACAATGCAATGGAATACATTTTGAGCAGACATGAGATCATGTATTTCTCTGAAGTGATGGGAACATGATTTTGATTTCATCATTGATTAGTTTGATGATGTGACAATGATTGAAAAATCTGACAAATTAGATTTTCTTCAACAAGGTTGCAACTTGTCGAACCAAGGTCACCTAGTTGCAAGTTTGTTCAAATAAGACAAATGCAGTTTTGAGCAACAAAATGTCAGCATTAGTCATATTCTATAAACTAGCTTCAAAACTACTTCACAAGAAATGCTCATTCTAGCAAACTATGATGGTAAGTGTAGCTGATTCAACATTTAACAGTAGGAGCCACTTTTATTTTTTCAATACTGTATATCCAAAACTTGGCTGCAACACATGCATATATGCTTTTTCTTTACTTACAGTACCAAAAGTGCCATTGTGGTGAGTTTTGGTACTATTTTTCTTTTTTTTATGGAAAAAATCTTCTGCATGTTCTGAAATGTTAGTTGGATTTGGTTGCATTTGGACTGCCATATATTTCTCTAAACAGCATTAACTTATGTACTTCAATTATGAATCACATGGTATATTGCAATGTATTTTTGATTTTTATATTATCACTAAATGATAAGTAATAACTAAGTAAATTTCACAAGATTTATACATTCATTTACAAATATTTGAAACTGTTTTATATTTTTACTAGCCTGAAGAAAAATCCAGCAGAACGTGCAGACTTAAAAACACTCATGGTAAATGTGCTTAATTTAAATTATTCGGGATTCTTAATTAAAATACTTAAGGCTATTCATTTCTTGTAGAATCATCCTTTCGTCAAACGATCCGAAACTGAAGAGATAGACTTTGCCGGATGGGTCTGTCAGACGATGGGACTCGATCCTTCAACCCCGACAAAATTATCGTCTGACGTGCAAGTGTAAAAGCGATCCTACGTTTGCATTTTCTATATTCGGAAGCTATTGTTGAGCATTTTAAACGGGGAAATCTGAAGAGAATTTTCTGTGACCCGTGTATCCTCTGATGGTTTCAACTATCTTGTCTCTATGAGGCTTGTTTGTATTTTTATCTCTTCTTAAGTTCGAATTTTCAGCGGTATGATTAATCTTGTAGAAGAAATTTAATGGAGATATTGTTTGTTAGACTATTTGAGATTTGAAGGTTTGTCATAAATTTTTTATTTTATATATTAATTTGATTTTTCTCTATTTTAAGCTTTGGCATCAAAATGCAGCTAAGCTCTTAGAGCAATATTTTTCTTTAAAATATATTTAAATCAAAGCCATATTTTGAAACTTTACAATCACTATGTCTGTTTTTTTTCCATTAATTTTCTTTTACAAATTGAATTTAGTTGTATTATTCATAAACATTATTCAAAACTTCAAAAAACATCCAAAAAAAATTAAAGGAAAGTTATTTTGAGATATTTTTAGATGTTATGATTTAATTAATGGATATAATATCTATGAATTGATGATTTTAATAATGGCCAGAAGGCAAAAACTAAGGCCAAAATATGTATGAAAAACTGAATCTTCGTATTAGCATTACTTGCTTCGCATCTCAATAATCGTTAATTAATTTTATTTATTTTTGATTTTTCGATCAAATATCGAAGACGACGGATATCGTATGTTTTAAAATTCTATTGTCGAGTATGAAGCTCCAATAGAAAACGTACGTCCTTTTTGCACGAAGAGTATGTATATATATTCTCACAAGATACATGAATATTATATAGCACATGTTAATGGCAAGTGTGGCCAAACACATTTTGACTTCCGTTATGTCTCATTCCATCATAGAATATATTTTTGATGTATCGTAAGTTGATCATATCTGTTGTTGAAGCTGTTGTTAAAATTAAGAAAAGGGGGAAGAAATTTATTTTCTTCAATTGTATGAGATTCATTTTCATTCTAAGAAACAATTATGATAGTATCTAGCAGTATTTTGATATTTTCAAATTGTATTTATCTCTGGAATTCTTGCTTTTATTTTTTTACTTGTGGTTGAAGTAGAAGAAATATCTATAGGCTTATTACCGACTTCAAGTTTTGTTTTTATGAAATTTTCGATAGTTCAGTTGATGAAAAACTTAAACGGAATCATTTGTTTTAGAAGTAGATTGCACTTTATCAATTTTTTCATTTTCTGATTTGAATTTATTTAAATAACATATAATTTGATTTGTACAGTCTAAATTTTGAGATTTTATACATAATCACTAAGGATAAATGAAATAACTGCTTTTTTCCTTCCTCATTTTGTACATATTTGTAATTTTTAGGTCGTTTCGAAAAGGTGGAATTACATTTTTCCCTATAAGTGTAGTGTTCGCATGCATTATGTAATTTTTCAGTATAAGTGTATATTAATTGCAACAAAGAGTGAAACCTAAAAAAATGATAAATGATAAATCTGATGTTGGTATTGTACATTATGTACAAATACAAAAATATCATGCCGTGCTTTAGAGCATATTTCAAATCCAACTAAGCTATACTCGATAACAGCAGTAATTTATGCAAATGGCCGCAGCATCGGAGAAACAATTCCGGTCACAAATACGTCACGCAGAATCAGACATTGTACCGTTCGCGATATCTCATTGTATCGTAGTCAAAAGATAACTTGTACAGTAGCTGTCCAGCTCAAAGACGAATATAATTTCGCTCTCGTACATGTCGACGTTCGACGATAACGGACATTTTATATTATTTATCAGTCAAATGTAATTATTATTTTGGGAAAAGTATGGTTGTGAGAAAAATGAAAATTTAATTGTAAAATGTACTTTCCTTCTAATGTGCCTATTCTGGCAGTCATCGACTGCGTGACATTAAAACAATATCATACTGTCTCTTTTTTACTTTATTTCTTTTGCTTTGTTTATAAAATTATACAAACATTTTGAATATAAGAATGTTTCTGCACTGTATTCATTCAACAAATTTGTGAAAAACGTACAAGTAAATTTCATGACAATGCCAGCAACATAAATGTGGGCATTGATTGGTATAAAGATTTTTGAAAATGACATTAAACAGCTTATAAATTTAACATTAAACCACTTAAGACTTCAGGCTACTACTATAAATAATTAGTCTGAATTGGATCCACAAATTTCTATAGTTCACATTTGGATGTTTGATATTCTTTATCACTCTGTTTTCTTAGTATGGGCCAAAACCAATTTGTGATTTATACAAAAAAGACTCTCTAGTATTCAGTACATGCATGGCAGAAACAGTTTAAAAAATAAATGCATAAGGGTGATCAAACAAAGTTTATCGGATAGGCAATGTCAAATCTACACGACACCCGTTCAACTCACCACTTGCTGATGAATTAATTAGAATTTCAAATGTAATTCTTCACATAAATCTTGAATATGAATTTGTTTCTTGTAACACTTCACAGAGCAAAACAAAAACAGTATTGCCAAGTCTATACCTCACAAGTAAATTTTTCATTTACTTAAGATAATCCAGGTTATAAAAATTATGCCATTTTCAAAAAGTATTACTATTTAAGTTAAACTTAACAATATATGGTATATATTTTAATATCAAGCAGATGAAGATTTTATTATTAAAAACCAGATTAGATGAAAAACCAGTTTAAAAAATACGATCTCTGAAGTGTAACAACATAGTGATGCTCTTTATGAAAAACTGGCAGTGAATATTGTGGACAAATCAAATATTCTATCAGAAAGCAAAGTTGTCTTTTATATATAAAATAATAATAGAATATTCACAGTGTTTCAAAAAACTATTTTTTTTCAGAAAAGGAATAACATAAACAGAGCTTTATAAATTTTTCTTCACATTTCTCTAAATAATTCATCCATCAAAACAAAAGCATTGATATTCTAAAAAATTCTAGTGTAAAAATTCCATTAAGAGATGCAAATTTTGGTAAATCTTTAGAGAGTTTGACAGTTGTATACGGTTCCATTAGAAATTTAAATCTACTGAGAACTGGAGTGTTCCCTGTAGGTTTTCATCCTATTTATAATTTTAATAATTTCAAATTAATTTTTTCTTTATATTTTTGTATATAAGATACTCAGTTTTCTGTAATTTAAAAATTTGACATTCCTGTATAAGTCTGTAAATATTAAATTTAACCTTACAAAAATGGCCAAAACAGCTTAAATTCATTTTCATTTTTAAATTACAATTACAGTATACTTTTTAAAATTTTTCACCTCGTTAGCATACACTTTTTACATATCTGAACATCCATTTCTTCTTTAAAAATCTACGGAGAAGGCAATAGATTTGCTGTCACTCCAGAGATTCTGGTACCAGTCGACTCCCCTATAACACTGTTGATTATTCCGTTTTATATGAATTCCATGTTGTACGAGTCACTTAGATTTTACAAAAACGTTAGCCGTTCACAGCCCGGCATACGTATTTGTAAAATCAAGTGACTCGTACAAGATGGAATTCATATAAAACGGAATAATCAACAGTGTTATAGGGGGGTCGACTGTAAATGAAGTTTTTCATTATAAACTGTGACATAGAAAATATTCTATTCCTAAATTTTTATTGGTTAACAGAAATTGAATTTTATTGCTATTCATTTACATTAATCTGATTTTAAATTTAGAAATATCCAATAAAATCAATTTTCGATTAATCAATAAACGTTTCACATTGTTTCGTCACATACGTTCAATTTCCAGATATTTTATTGGATAGTTTAAATCAAACAATTTATCAATTGTAAATTAATTACATTTTTCCTTAATTATGTCTTTTGGTATTATTATAATTAAAATTGATGTTATAGTAAGGTACAGAAAAGCTTATATTTAATAATATGCTGCATTGTAGTTGCACGACGCTGTAGTGTGTGTTTTTCACACTTGTACTGTACGATTTCTATGGTTATAGTTTGTAAAACAAAAATGCTGTTTAGTAAACAACAGAGAATGGAAGCAATATCCAAGTTGGAAAGCGAAAAAGTAATTAATGTGTTGGATATTTTACTTATCCTTTAATCTGAGAAAGTTATTGGCACGTTAACAGAGAAAGTGATTGAACCCATTCATAGTTTCTCTTTCAAAAATTCCCTGGATACCCGCCTGCGTCGTAATTATAAGAGTGACAATTGTTAGTCAAACAATAATCTAATCTCGTTAATTTTCTCGTAAACAAAAGAAGAAGAGATTGCTATCTTTCCTATTATCTTTACTATTGATCGGCTACTCGGATTTGGATGCAGATATCCTAATTACGTCTCCGATAGATCGAAAATGTGGATAATTTTGTAATTAAAATAATACATCTTTGAATAATTATGGAAAAATCATTTAGAATGTTTGCTGCCAACGTGTGGCGCTTAATTAAATGTTTTGTGTTGCTCGATTATCACGTTTAAGATGCACTTTTTAAAATTTTCGCTTCCAGAGTAAACGTTCGAATACTTGCTGTGTATGCTAGCGACACCAGTGATAGAACTCTGAACTAAATTGCTATTTTCTACGATACCGTTAAGTACACTAGCGACATCTGTATTACAAATTTACTAGGAAAAATTAGTTGATGTGTCTCATAACAAGTGTTAGAGACACCGGTGTCAGAATTCGGAATTAATTGTAGAGTATTGTTTTTATTATTTAAACTCGTGTCAATAAGAAATATACTAAAACAAAGACTTCAGTATTCTTTTATTCTTCAGAATTAATGTTTATTTACAAAACTTCTGGAGTATTTGTGGAAAGTCAACAGTTCTAAAAATGTGTGATATAATCCCCGATTTAATGACGTCAAAGTTAATGGTTAAGTTTATTTCTGACACATAGAAAGATCGAGCTGGAAGGGAAAAAAAGGAAGGAAAATGTATAAATGTAAATAAATAATAGGAACGATTTTTGAAAAATAAAATAAACCTGAAAGATGGAACTTGTTCTGAAGACGGGTCCCTTGTTGCAACTCAGTCCGGGTGGACACGAACAATCCATAACATTTCCATTCATTATACTGCTCTTAACGTCCACTTTACAAATTTCATCTGTAAATATGAACGGTTTAAAGATTAATGGTTTGGCTTATGTGTTAATATATTATGCTGGCGTGGTGGTTAATTTGTGTTCGTTTGTGTGCTTTTGTATATATTCATATAAAAAGTGAAGTACTGTACATACACTGGCGTATTCGTTTACATCTTGATCTCGTATTTGTGTTTGCATGCACATACAAATACAAGATAATGTATACGGGTGTATAGGTATGTCTATTTATTTATTTTTGTGTGTATCTGCTTCTATAACTGTGCGTTTGTGTCTTTTCAATTATAAATATTGTATTATAAAGTGCATGTTTTTAAATATTACTATTTCAAGAATTATTTTCTACACCCGAGTGAAACAATATTGCATTCAAATTAATTAATATATAATCGATTTTTGTAACAAATACTTGAAAAAAAAATTATCGGACAGACTTACTTTCTTTAGGTGTAGCTCCACAGTATTTAAAATCCATATAGCCGATGCAACAGGACTTCTGGCCAGTTGATAACTGAAAAGTAAAGGTAATTAACGTGGAAAAACACTTCATTAACGGAAAAGATAGTGAAATATCTTCACCTGGACCACAATCAATAATAAAAATAAAGGAAATGCTTTTGATTTTGGAACCATTTCTAAGTAGCTCCGAGATTATGTTCGAGTATTTTCTGATACCTGCGAAAGTAAATATGAGGCGTTGTGCAAACAGGTAAGGTGTGTAAAGTACTGCTGTGAAGCATGAAAGGTACTTTATGTTAAATGTAGATAATTTTAAATCGTATTTTGATACAAAGTTCCAATGAATGAATTTTCACAATGTCTATTTTAATTGTTTTTAATTATAGAAAGTTAAGGAACACGATCTTAAATTACAGTTTTCATAATTGTGTCTAGTAATAGTATAAATATAACACCAAATCAGTATTTGTATTGTATGTACTGTAATGTAGTACGTGTTACAGGTTATATATGCGAGGTTTGCGTGCACAGAACTGATGAGAAGGGGGATCACGAGGACGGGCGTATAATAAATTTATGTATGATTCTGATTTTATGTAATTATGAAGTCTAGAAATCAATTTATGTAATTCCAAGTGTACAAGGAAAGGAAAACGTGAGCGTTAAATGAAGGTTTAGAATGGCTCTAGAAGCTTAGTCCCAGGTTCGTGATCGCTCTCCACCCTGTGCGCGTGCGAGATTGTATGTTTGTGTACTTGTGTATTATGAATGTATGCACGTGACCGCATACGGTACCCACAATCGTTCGCTATTGTGCACGTATTGTGTATACATAAGCATTATAATTTGCATTAAAGTGAGGAGTAATGGTCGAGCAATTGATAAAATCATTCCTAAAAAAACAATTTATTTAAAATATTAAATATTCACTTGTTAATTACTCGTTAAAACAGTTCTTTTTACATTTTCGTAGATTGTTTTTAAAATTAAATATTTACAAGTTAAATAAGTACTTTACAAAACTTATTCTTAAAATTTTTAAAAAGTTTTCTATTTGATTAAAAAATCAAAAGTTACTGAGAAATTTCGAGAGAGTTTTTTTCTTCTCATTTATGAACTACAAAGCATGAAATTATGATTAAAATCAATAAAAGTTAATTGTGTTTGACTAATTATATGCACAGTTAAACAAGTTAATTTTTTCTCTTTTAAATAAGATTTTTTTGTTTACAAATAATTATTATTTAACGCCTGAATGATGTCGATTATTAATTTTGTAACCTTAAATTTTTTACAAAAATATGTATAAGATGTTAAACAATACTTTAATTAAAATTAAATTTTAAATAATAATAATAATAATAACGATTTTGCCCTATTCTGCGATGAATAATTTTTTCTATCTTTTATGAAAATAAAAGAATATTACACTCAAGAAGTGAATTTTATTGAAAAATTGCAATTTAATCTAGGATTTGAACCCGGAATCATCTGATTAGTGTATATTTACACTAGATGGCGCTTCGTGTTCTTTTTGCGCTATCGTCGCGCCGCTCACGTCAAAGCAATAAATNCAGTGTTATAGGGGGGTCGACTGGTAATTGGAAATGTAAGAAATTGCAGAAGGAAAAGTAGAAATGTATAAGCTGTAGGAAGAAGAAAAAATCGTACAGAAAACGTAAAAGAAAATCTAACCAGTAAGAAGTGTAAAAATCTTGGGACAGAAGGAAAAAGTAGAACTCTACAGGCAATAAAAAGGGTATGGATCTATAAAAAATAGCAAAGATCAATTGGAAAAAAATATACAAAGCAATAGTAAGAGTGAGAATCTCTAAGTATAGCTAAAACAATAAAAAGTCTACGGACAATGGAGAAAAAACAAGGATTTATGGGCGGTAAGAAATATAGAAATCTAAAATATACAAGAAGAGTAAAGATCTATCGTCAATAAGAAATTTAAAGGCAGTAAAAAGAATCATTATCCGCCAACCGTACAAAATAATAATAATAAAGAAAAAAAACTATAATCGAAATGGAAAATAAATAAATATAAAGATATAACTGAATATTTAATTCTTTAAACTTTATATCAATCAACAGGAGTTTACACCAGCCAGTTATTAAAGTTTCAAAGAAAATATCGACAGGAGTCCAGATTCGAATACATTTCCATATTTAAATGAATATTTAATGAAAACTTGTCAACATTTTGACAAAAGACAAATAAAAATAAAGGAGTTGAGAAAAATTTTAATTTCCAAAACGAATTAATAAAATTAAATTATTAAAATCTTCAAATCTAATTTCGAAAGATGACAACGACAGATAATAAAACATGGACAATTGACAAATTAATAGTGAAAGTAGATCATTTAGTAAAGTCGAAAGTAATTACTTTTCTTTGTCGTATTCTGACATTAAGCAATCGTACAAAGTAATTAACTGGATTTTCATCCGAATCTTGGACACATTTCTGTTTTTCTTTTAGGAACAGAAATTCTTTATCAACATGGAAACGTGAATCGATGAATCACAATTAAATTAAATTTTATTAATAAAATAATAACATTCCTAAATACACTTACATAACTTTGCAGTTTTACTTTCCTGGCTTTTATATATAACAGAGGGAAAGTATGTCGATCGGTCAAAAAAATGGCCTCCCCCTCATAGTTTTGGATTTAGGCTATTTTGAGACATCGACAAATGCAAAAAAAAAAAATTCAGGGGGTAATTTCTGTATATTTGTATATAGATGTGTGTGGTGTGTTTACCCTCTTCGAAGCTTAATAACTCCTGTGTTTTCTCGAAATTTTCTGAAATTTGGCAGGGAGTGTGTATTAGGGGGATTGATACTGTTAAAGGTCGAGGGGTTGGGAAGATAAAGGGGATCGTGTGTATCTCGAGTAGGATCGGATTTAATGACGATTTTACTTGTTATTAGCATTTACAATTGTTTTTAAAACCCATCCCTACTCTAACAATTAAGCTTTTTGCCATTTTAAATAGTTAAACATATAAAGAGATTTTTTTAAATAAAATATGATAACAGATGGCGCCACCAAATATTGACGGGGAAAGTTAGGCAACTGAATTGCTTTTATTCCAAAAAAATGTATTTCTAAATGTATCATTAAATTAATTATCATTAACAATTTTAATTGATGTTATTCTTAGAATATTTTTCTTGTTTCCAGGTTAACAGATGTTTGTTCGATTTTATTTTTTATATTCTTTAAAAATGTTTTTTTTAATTTTATTTTTTTACGTCATATAAAATACTTTACCATTAATAAATAAAAGTTTTATATCAGAACATAATTTTATTTTTATGTCTTCAGTTACATTTTACAATACTAAAAACTGTTAATAAATAAAAATTCAATAATAAAAATAACAAAACATTTTCCTTTAGAAATTTTTTATTAGATATTTTGAGGCTCTAAAATAATAAAATAAAAGTTATAAAAATCGAAATTTTTTATTTTAATTTTTTAAATTAAAATTCTTTATTAATTTATATATATATATGTTAATTGTTTTAAGTTAAAAACAAATTAAAGGTTTAATTTAATTTAATGTAAAATAATCTAAAGAATCAAAATTAATTTAGTACAAAACTTCAAAATTTAGAATGTGTACCAGTCGACCCCTCTATAACACTGTTGATTATTCCGTTTTATATGAATTCCGTGTTGTACGAGTCACTTAGATTTTACAAATACGTGTGCCAGGCTGTGAATGACTCACGTATTTGTAAAATCTAAGTGACTCGTACAACACGGAATTCATATAAAACGGAAAAATCAACAGTGTTATAGGGGGGTCGACTGGTAATTGGAAATGTAAGAAATTGCAGAAGGAAAAGTAGAAATGTATAAGCTGTAGGAAGAAGAAAAAATCGTACAGAAAACGTAAAAGAAAATCTAACCAGTAAGAAGTGTAAAAATCTTGGGACAGAAGGAAAAAGTAGAACTCTACAGGCAATAAAAAGGGTATGGATCTATAAAAAATAGCAAAGATCAATTGGAAAAAAATATACAAAGCAATAGTAAGAGTGAGAATCTCTAAGTATAGCTAAAACAATAAAAAGTCTACGGACAATGGAGAAAAAACAAGGATTTATGGGCGGTAAGAAATATAGAAATCTAAAATATACAAGAAGAGTAAAGATCTATCGTCAATAAGAAATTTAAAAGCAGTAAAAAGAATCATTACCCGCCAACCGTACAAAATAATAATAATAAAGAAAAAAAACTATAATCGAAATGGAAAATAAATAAATATAAAGATATAACTGAATATTTAATTCTTTAAACTTTATATCAATCAACAGGAGTTTACACCAGCCAGTTATTAAAGTTTCAAAGAAAATATCGACAGGAGTCCAGATTCGAATACATTTCCATATTTAAATGAATATTTAATGAAAACTTGTCAACATTTTGACAAAAGACAAATAAAAATAAAGGAGTTGAGAAAAATTTTAATTTCCAAAACGAATTAATAAAATTAAATTATTAAAATCTTCAAATCTAATTTCGAAAGATGACAACGACAGATAATAAAACATGGACAATTGACAAATTAATAGTGAAAGTAGATCATTTAGTAAAGTCGAAAGTAATTACTTTTCTTTGTCGTATTCTGACATTAAGCAATCGTACAAAGTAATTAACTGGATTTTCATCCGAATCTTGGACACATTTCTGTTTTTCTTTTAGGAACAGAAATTCTTTATCAACATGGAAACGTGAATCGATGAATCACAATTAAATTAAATTTTATTAATAAAATAATAACATTCCTAAATACACTTACATAACTTTGCAGTTTTACTTTCCTGGCTTTTATATATAACAGAGGGAAAGTATGTCGATCGGTCAAAAAAATGGCCTCCCCCTCATAGTTTTGGATTTAGGCTATTTTGAGACATCGACAAATGCAAAAAAAAAAAATTCAGGGGGTAATTTCTGTATATTTGTATATAGATGTGTGTGGTGTGTTTACCCTCTTCGAAGCTTAATAACTCCTGTGTTTTCTCGAAATTTTCTGAAATTTGGCAGGGAGTGTGTATTAGGGGGATTGATACTGTTAAAGGTCGAGGGGTTGGGAAGATAAAGGGGATCGTGTGTATCTCGAGTAGGATCGGATTTAATGACGATTTTACTTGTTATTAGCATTTACAATTGTTTTTAAAACCCATCCCTACTCTAAAAATTAAGCTTTTTGCCATTTTAAATAGTTAAACATATAAAGAGATTTTTTTAAATAAAATATGATAACAGATGGCGTTACCAAATGTTGCCGGGAAAGTTCAGAAACTAGTTGATGGTTTATTTAAAATGTCAGTCGTTAATAATTCCTAAAGATATTTATAGAAGATTTTAAATAAAGATTTAATGAGGGTTATAAATAATTTTCTTTGTCATTTTGAATGAATAAAAAATAATAGTAATTGTTTTTGGGTAAAGATTTAAAAAAGTACATTCTGTTGATGGTATTTTTTATTTTTTTAGATGTTTATCGGTTATATTTTTTTATAACTGACAAATTTACTCGTGTGGAAAATTCAGTTTCGTAATTTTTTTTGGTTCGAATGAAAAGATATAATTAAGTTACATTAAAGAAGATAATTATAATAAATAAATATGAATAAGGGTGAACCAAAATTCAGTTAACTTCTGTAAAGACTGAATTACCCTTATTTGGTACCAATTTTGGTACAATTTCTTAAGAGGGTAGGACAATAGCTGAAGATCTGGGGTTTGGACTTGTATAGGAACTAGAGGAATAATCTGTACAAAAAAATTTGAATTATGAAATCTAGAAAATAAATTTAGTAATTTCAAGTGTTTAAATTGAGAGAAAAGAAATGCTATAAACCGAGAGTATCACTTCAAGAAGGATAAAATGATCTCTAAGGCCTTACCTCGTGGCCTTTGATTGTTCTCTATGATTCTCAGTGTATCTAGAATACAAGAAATATGAAATGGTTAACTGACTAATGGGTGGCTTTGTATTTATGAAATAAATTAATATTTAAGGAATATATTTTATACTTGAGCTTCTAAGAACGAGTGGTTCTGAAGATGAGGATTTTAAATTTAAAGGTATTAAAGAAATTAAAGTTACGTTTTTTCGTAAACAAAAGCAAATATACAGAGGCAATAGAAATCAAAACTTAAAAAAAAAAATATAACGAAAGAAATTCAATATAAAGAAGCAAAAATAAAAATAAACCTTAGAAAAAAGTAACATAAACATTGAAAAAATTCAATACAAAGAGGCACGAACGAGGTCAAAAACATTGTTTACGATACAAGAACATGGTGGTTCATATAATACTACAAAACAATAGAAATACGAGATAAAATATAAAGTATAAACACAAGCTTAATGATAAATGATGAGAGTCACTAAGATTGTACTCGTAATTAATCTTTTAATTATATATATAATTCCTTTTCTCTCAGTTCTTGAATTGTTTACTTTATCTTAAATCTGTTCCATATACTTTCTATATGTCTTTACGCGTAACATCTCTGCTTACGTTGCACATAAAGGAACAAACTTATAACTTTACTTTATCGTCTGTTGCGAGTACTCCTCTTTGGTCCATTGTGTAGATAAGTATCCTCGTTTATTATATCAAATGCACAATGAACAGCTCTTGTGCGAATCAACGTTACAACCGTTAGAAGAGTTTGAGAAGCAACAAAACTCGGCAGTAAATCAGTTAGAAATGTATTCATTGCATATCCACCATAAATTTGCAATTCCCAATCGAATAATTTGAATTTCTAAATACGTAAAAATGGCAAGAGCGAATTTCTTGCCACTTCTTCATCGTTTTCACTTGTTTATAGTTAATGCAAAGTAAATATTTAAGAAATAAATAAAGGTGCATCACGCGAGTTGTTGAAGAAGCCAACTAAATATAAAAATAAAAAAAGAATGACAATGAAGTGTTATGTATCGAGAAAATCGTCGCTTCCTTCTGTACAAAAGATGAACTGAAACAAGATAACAGGGAGGCCATAAGGAGAGATAAACGTTCATTTTAAGAAGTAGTCTATAAGGAAAAGAAGATTTACACACGTAATGCAAAGGAAGAACTTCTTTCACAATGTCCAGTTGTGAAAGAATTTCTATAGACCCATTTGCCATCCGACAATCCTCAATTTTCTCTCGATAAATCGGAAATTTTTATATTGTCCTCTTTGTGACATTCTTTATCGGTTAGAAATAAGAATCTTCTTTTTTGTATTATCCTGTAGCTATTAAACTCCATTTTTCACGTATTTGTTTTACCGAATAAAATATTTTTTTAAATAAGAGTTTGCCTTATAATCCTTCTCTTTTCTATTCATATTGAACACGACCTGTTACAGGTCGAGACTGCAATGGAATGAAATTTTTTCTCCCCTATAAATGTGAGGCGCATGCTAAAATAACCCGCGAGAAGGCCTGATACTGAACTAAAACTAGTTTAAAAAAAAATGGTGCCCCACCAAGCAAGAATTTACAAGATTTCAGAAATGATGCAAAATTTTGTAATAAAATATTAAAAATTATAAGATAAAGAGGTATGTAATATTTTATATTATCTATAGATAAAACTAGAACGTGATATAGGGGTATATTATCGAGATTAAAGCTTCGATAAGCTTCAGATAAAAAATAATATAGCGCTATTGACATTATTAATAAAATTAATGTTCTATCAATCCATTATTTATCTAAAGCACGTTAACTTTTCCTTAATCATTGCAATGATAAATGCCGAATGAAGCTTAGAAGAAAATATCTTCTTGGTTATTTTTCCCCAGAAGCAATTTTTCTAATAGTTTTTTTCATTATTATTATTATTAATAACCTTCTTTCTAGAAAATTGAAACTAAAATTAGTTATTACTCTCCCCCCTTCGTTTCCTTACAAAAATAATACCAATTGCCTCTATCACGAAAAAATTTAATTAAATTAATATTTTATGATATTTATTTTCCTTAATTACGATTTTATTTTCTTTATTTATTGCTATTTAATAAATTCGATTGATCAGTTTAATTTATCAAATACACATTCAAAATTAAAAATATCTTTTAAAAAAGTAACATATTTATGACGAAATAATTTTTAAAAAAATCAATATTCGATTAACCAATAAAACGTCTGTTAGATTAATTTTAAATTTTAAAATATCCAATAAAATAATCCGAAATCAACAAATTTCAAAAATAACCAATAAGACGCAGGAAATTTAAAATGATCGACCAATAAACGATTATTAAGAAATATTTAAATTTTAAAACGACCAATGACAGGTTATTGTTTTAAAGTATTCGTTTTTTTTCATTTTAAAATTCAAATATAGTTAATTGTTTCATAAATAGATGGAAGCATATATTTAATTTTTTTTAATATAATTATAAAGATTTATTTAAAAGTTATTTTTAAGTATTTTAACACAAAAAGGAGGAAAATATGTAATTTTTATACGGTTGAATTCGAATAAAAATAGAAAAAGTTCATATATATTTTTCTCTTGTTTTTGTATTGTTTGTAACGTAACTACAATATCAGAATTGATCCAAAAAGGAAAGTATCACTTCAAATTTAACAAAGTTTGAAAGGAAGTTATATAAAAGGAACTGTCGTGCGAATTTTGGATAGCACAACAAACAAACGTCTCGTTTTATATCTCATCTACTCCCAAGTAAACATTTCAAATATTTGTATCCTTCCTGTCACAACTTTCTAAAATTAATTCTTTTGACATAAACATGATATTTTCTTCTATTTAATTTACTGAAATATAACAATAATAAAAAAGAAGAATTTTTTTGAAAAATTTATATTTTATTTGCTGAAATAGAATTAACTTGAAAAAATAATGTTATATGGAAGCTAATGTTTAAGTTGTTTCAATGTAAAGAAAAATGTGTATTAAAATGAAACTGTACTGTACATGTGTACTACAAAAATTATCAGAAAGTCACCGCTCTTCTAGGTGGTCCAAAAATCAGTTAACCATTAAAAACGAGCAAATTTGTATGTTACACACACACAAATCTATTAATGTCGTAACCAACGTTACATGTTTTGTATGTTACTGTATTTTCTAGTTAACTATGCCAAAATTAACCTTTAAAACAAAACTACACGTGGTTAACTGACTTTTGAGTCATCCTGTAGATGCACAGTAATTTTATTGTATGTTGTATTATATTAGTAAAATGAAACGTAATAATTATCTTTATTTTTTTAATACATTTTGGATCTTAGCATATTGTTTTAAATGTACGAAAAATACTGACACGTATATAATCTCATAAGTGTCTGTTACGAGAATTGTGTCATTTTAATGAATNATATATTTAGGTATAAGATACTCAGTTTTCTGTAATTTAAAAATTTGACATTCCTGTATAAGTCTGTAAATATTAAATTTAACCTTACAAAAATGGCCAAAACAGCTTAAATTCATTTTCATTTTTAAATTACAATTACAGTATACTTTTTTAAATTTTTCACCACGTTAGCATACACTTTTTACATATCTGAACATCCATTTCTTCTTTAAAAATCTACGGAGAAGGCAATAGATTTGCTGTCACTCCAGAGATTCTGGTACCAGTCGACCCCCCTATAACACTGTTGATTATTCCGTTTTATATGAATTCCATGTTGTACGAGTCACTTATATTTTACAAAAACGTTAGCCGTTCACAGCCCGGCATACGTATTTGTAAAATCAAGTGACTCGTACAAGATGGAATTCATATAAAACGGAATAATCAACAGTGTTATAGGGGGGTCGACTGTAAATGAAGTTTTTCATTATAAACTGTGACATAGAAAATATTCTATTCCTAAATTTTTATTGGTTAACAGAAATTGAATTTTATTGCTATTCATTTACATTAATCTGATTTTAAATTTAGAAATATCCAATAAAATCAATTTTCGATTAATCAATAAACGTTTCACATTGTTTCGTCACATACGTTCAATTTCCAGATATTTTATTGGATAGTTTAAATCAAACAATTTATCAATTGTAAATTAATTACATTTTTCCTTAATTATGTCTTTTGGTATTATTATAATTAAAATTGATGTTATAGTAAGGTACAGAAAAGCTTATATTTAATAATATGCTGCATTGTAGTTGCACGACGCTGTAGTGTGTGTTTTTCACACTTGTACTGTACGATTTCTATGGTTATAGTTTGTAAAACAAAAATGCTGTTTAGTAAACAACAGAGAATGGAAGCAATATCCAAGTTGGAAAGCGAAAAAGTAATTAATGTGTTGGATATTTTACTTATCCTTTAATCTGAGAAAGTTATTGGCACGTTAACAGAGAAAGTGATTGAACCCATTCATAGTTTCTCTTTCAAAAATTCCCTGGATACCCGCCTGCGTCGTAATTATAAGAGTGACAATTGTTAGTCAAACAATAATCTAATCTCGTTAATTTTCTCGTAAACAAAAGAAGAAGAGATTGCTATCTTTCCTATTATCTTTACTATTGATCGGCTACTCGGATTTGGATGCAGATATCCTAATTACGTCTCCGATAGATCGAAAATGTGGATAATTTTGTAATTAAAATAATACATCTTTGAATAATTATGGAAAAATCATTTAGAATGTTTGCTGCCAACGTGTGGCGCTTAATTAAATGTTTTGTGTTGCTCGATTATCACGTTTAAGATGCACTTTTTAAAATTTTCGCTTCCAGAGTAAACGTTCGAATACTTGCTGTGTATGCTAGCGACACCAGTGATAGAACTCTGAACTAAATTGCTATTTTCTACGATACCGTTAAGTACACTAGCGACATCTGTATTACAAATTTACTAGGAAAAATTAGTTGATGTGTCTCATAACAAGTGTTAGAGACACCGGTGTCAGAATTCGGAATTAATTGTAGAGTATTGTTTTTATTATTTAAACTCGTGTCAATAAGAAATATACTAAAACAAAGACTTCAGTATTCTTTTATTCTTCAGAATTAATGTTTATTTACAAAACTTCTGGAGTATTTGTGGAAAGTCAACAGTTCTAAAAATGTGTGATATAATCCCCGATTTAATGACGTCAAAGTTAATGGTTAAGTTTATTTCTGACACATAGAAAGATCGAGCTGGAAGGGAAAAAAAGGAAGGAAAATGTATAAATGTAAATAAATAATAGGAACGATTTTTGAAAAATAAAATAAACCTGAAAGATGGAACTTGTTCTGAAGACGGGTCCCTTGTTGCAACTCAGTCCGGGTGGACACGAACAATCCATAACATTTCCATTCATTATACTGCTCTTAACGTCCACTTTACAAATTTCATCTGTAAATATGAACGGTTTAAAGATTAATGGTTTGGCTTATGTGTTAATATATTATGCTGGCGTGGTGGTTAATTTGTGTTCGTTTGTGTGCTTTTGTATATATTCATATAAAAAGTGAAGTACTGTACATACACTGGCGTATTCGTTTACATCTTGATCTCGTATTTGTGTTTGCATGCACATACAAATACAAGATAATGTATACGGGTGTATAGGTATGTCTATTTATTTATTTTTGTGTGTATCTGCTTCTATAACTGTGCGTTTGTGTCTTTTCAATTATAAATATTGTATTATAAAGTGCATGTTTTTAAATATTACTATTTCAAGAATTATTTTCTACACCCGAGTGAAACAATATTGCATTCAAATTAATTAATATATAATCGATTTTTGTAACAAATACTTGAAAAAAAAATTATCGGACAGACTTACTTTCTTTAGGTGTAGCTCCACAGTATTTAAAATCCATATAGCCGATGCAACAGGACTTCTGGCCAGTTGATAACTGAAAAGTAAAGGTAATTAACGTGGAAAAACACTTCATTAACGGAAAAGATAGTGAAATATCTTCACCTGGACCACAATCAATAATAAAAATAAAGGAAATGCTTTTGATTTTGGAACCATTTCTAAGTAGCTCCGAGATTATGTTCGAGTATTTTCTGATACCTGCGAAAGTAAATATGAGGCGTTGTGCAAACAGGTAAGGTGTGTAAAGTACTGCTGTGAAGCATGAAAGGTACTTTATGTTAAATGTAGATAATTTTAAATCGTATTTTGATACAAAGTTCCAATGAATGAATTTTCACAATGTCTATTTTAATTGTTTTTAATTATAGAAAGTTAAGGAACACGATCTTAAATTACAGTTTTCATAATTGTGTCTAGTAATAGTATAAATATAACACCAAATCAGTATTTGTATTGTATGTACTGTAATGTAGTACGTGTTACAGGTTATATATGCGAGGTTTGCGTGCACAGAACTGATGAGAAGGGGGATCACGAGGACGGGCGTATAATAAATTTATGTATGATTCTGATTTTATGTAATTATGAAGTCTAGAAATCAATTTATGTAATTCCAAGTGTACAAGGAAAGGAAAACGTGAGCGTTAAATGAAGGTTTAGAATGGCTCTAGAAGCTTAGTCCCAGGTTCGTGATCGCTCTCCACCCTGTGCGCGTGCGAGATTGTATGTTTGTGTACTTGTGTATTATGAATGTATGCACGTGACCGCATACGGTACCCACAATCGTTCGCTATTGTGCACGTATTGTGTATACATAAGCATTATAATTTGCATTAAAGTGAGGAGTAATGGTCGAGCAATTGATAAAATCATTCCTAAAAAAACAATTTATTTAAAATATTAAATATTCACTTGTTAATTACTCGTTAAAACAGTTCTTTTTACATTTTCGTAGATTGTTTTTAAAATTAAATATTTACAAGTTAAATAAGTACTTTACAAAACTTATTCTTAAAATTTTTAAAAAGTTTTCTATTTGATTAAAAAATCAAAAGTTACTGAGAAATTTCGAGAGAGTTTTTTTCTTCTCATTTATGAACTACAAAGCATGAAATTATGATTAAAATCAATAAAAGTTAATTGTGTTTGACTAATTATATGCACAGTTAAACAAGTTAATTTTTTCTCTTTTAAATAAGATTTTTTTGTTTACAAATAATTATAGGAAGCTGTTTTTAAAAATGATGTATGAGGGCCATTGCACACAAATGTACAGTGGTACCTCATACTCTGAATGTTTCAGAGTTTGAATGTTAAATTTAAGAGAAATTCAACCCAGAGTTCAATGCTTCCACATTCAAACTGTGCATGCAGTGAAAAATGCTCTTACTGCATAAACACCATATGTTATATGCCCAATTTGTCTATTGATCTCACAGTGAAAGCATCTCTTGCATTATGCTCATGTTTTCTGTGGATTATGTGCTTTATTTTTGGCATTTTTGATTGTATATATAACCACCTATCTATTAACCTTGGCATCCTGGAAATGTGTGAAAGCAATGAATCATAAGAGGACAGTTGTAGTATTGACTATTGAGATAAAAAAGGAACATGTATTTGATTGGCATTCTCACAAATAATCTTCTTGGAAATAATATTACCAGCCAATTGCTTCTCATTTATCCATATTAGAAAGAATTTTCTCATGACCTTAAGAAATGAGACATTATATTTACTGTATGTTAGTCAGTAGTGGCAATTTTCACTTTACTATACAGTATTTACACATTTTATTTATTGTTTATGTTTTAATTTATTGTTTAGGGCTTTTAATTGTAATCAAAACTCTTCTAAAACTATATTTTCATAAATTCAAACAAAATAAAATAGCAAGAAAACTGCACAATGTTAAAGACATTACATAAAAATGAAAACCAGAAATGGAAAATGGAGATGATTGGATTTATACAGTACAAAATAAATATAAATTCATTAAGCATTTACATAAGAAACCAAATTCTGGTTTCTTATGCAAAAAAATAAAATGTTTCTTTTCTGAATAAGTAATATCTTATAGATATGGTAATGCTTAAAAAAATTTTCTACACATTCTTAGCTAGACAAACTGTATTGACTGTAATAATTGTACAAAATTATATAACTATAGCAACTGTATTGGCCTAGTTATAGTCATACATACAACAGCAATGAATCAAAAATAGTTCAACATATCTACAGATTTGTTTAAATATAAATAATTAATATGTGCTATACTTTATACTATTATTATTAACTTAATATTGTAAGTTTTATTATTTTATGTGTATTTCTAAAAATAAATTACATCAAAAATATGATTTAAAAATAAATATACAAAGACAGGAAATAGTACTGAATAAAAATAAAAATACTTTCTGTTGCAGTTCATTCAGAAGGAAAATTTTATTGATTAAAATTATAAAAAAATTTTTAGAATTTATAATTATTGAATAGATTCTTGAACTATTTGTATTTATTAATTACATACAACAAGATTTCAGAAGATTTGAATATATAAAATATATTCTGAATATAACTCACCAGTTAATCCAAAAACAGTTGTTCGAAGATATTTGTGATGGCCAGCCAGATCAATGAATGTTATTAATTTTGATGAGGTTTCGCAGATTTCTTCAGCAGTTCGGCAGAGACCGTAAGTCACTGGTGAACCATGAGAATTAAATCCAAGAATTTCACGACTGATGCTAGATGTACGACCACTTTGAATTTCATGGAGATGGCGAAACAAATTTAATCTGGCACTACCATGCCCATTATCGGGTTCACCCTGAGTCAGAACGCCCAGAAGTGTACTTTTTCCAACATCCATATTCCCTAATACGGCAACACGGAGTTCTATAGTCTGCTGATCGTCCGGCACTTTTCGTACTAACACCTTTTAAAAATATAATTTTAAATACCAGTTAAAATCTCATTGAATTTATGGCACTTTATAATTAATTGAATAATCTATTAAGGCAGTAATTTTTTTTGCAGAAATATATCTATACATTTTCAATAATCTGAAAAAAATAAGTGTAGGAAAAAAAAATTATTATTTTTAGTTATGTAGTTTCTTACATAATACACTGAAAATAAAAAGTAAATAATATTTTGGAACTTAATTTATTACAGGCTTAGGCACAGAGAAGTAGCCCGTCTGTAGCTTAGCAAAAATGCAGAACAATACAAAGTAATAAACACAAAAGCCAACTGCTGGTATCACTGTCATAGAAAATGCAACAGATGACCACTTTCAGCCTTTATACACAGCTATACTCATCAAATCATATTTAGGAATACCTGGTGTAACATAGTGACATCAATGGCAGTGATTGTGTGGCTAATGATGTCCCATCATTCTTGTATTGCATGTGAATTTGCATAATACAGGACACTGAAGTTCAATGAACATAACAGTCCCCTCAATATAGTTTGCTCACTCCATGTGATACACTGGTTCAAGTCTTTGGCACTAGACAGAGGCTACTTTTTTGTGCACCACCCTTTGTTTTAATACACTTTTTTGTTAGTAATGTGCATAATTAAGATGACATTAAAATTAGAACTGCATTCCATAAACTAAGAGAAGTTTATCTATAATTGATAGTTTTTAATATAGAATATTTGTGAAGTTAATAAATGACTTGCGTTTTTTTTTACAAACAAACAAATTTTACAGTTGGGATAGTCAGTCAATTGACTAGTATTATTCTAAATTCATTATATTACAAGATATTGGAAAGTTTGATTATTCTTAATTAAAACTTAAATGCATGTAGTGTTTACATATAAATATTTAATGTTCACCAATCTCTGAGTGAGTTCTCAATAGTGTGTGGTAAGTCCTAACAAGAGCTAATTATAGTGCTTGTATAATTAACGATAGGATTTTAAGTAAATTTACTAAAATATATACTGTTATGTCTAAAGATTATTTTATAATCCACTATTAGCTNTCCATGTTGTACGAGTCACTTAGATTTTACAAATACGTGTGCCAGGCTGTGAATGACTCACGTATTTGTAAAATCTAAGTGACTCGTACAACACGGAATTCATATAAAACGGAAAAATCAACAGTGTTATAGGGGGGTCGACTGGTAATTGGAAATGTAAGAAATTGCAGAAGGAAAAGTAGAAATGTATAAGCTGTAGGAAGAAGAAAAAATCGTACAGAAAACGTAAAAGAAAATCTAACCAGTAAGAAGTGTAAAAATCTTGGGACAGAAGGAAAAAGTAGAACTCTACAGGCAATAAAAAGGGTATGGATCTATAAAAAATAGCAAAGATCAATTGGAAAAAAATATACAAAGCAATAGTAAGAGTGAGAATCTCTAAGTATAGCTAAAACAATAAAAAGTCTACGGACAATGGAGAAAAAACAAGGATTTATGGGCGGTAAGAAATATAGAAATCTAAAATATACAAGAAGAGTAAAGATCTATCGTCAATAAGAAATTTAAAGGCAGTAAAAAGAATCATTATCCGCCAACCGTACAAAATAATAATAATAAAGAAAAAAAACTATAATCGAAATGGAAAATAAATAAATATAAAGATATAACTGAATATTTAATTCTTTAAACTTTATATCAATCAACAGGAGTTTACACCAGCCAGTTATTAAAGTTTCAAAGAAAATATCGACAGGAGTCCAGATTCGAATACATTTCCATATTTAAATGAATATTTAATGAAAACTTGTCAACATTTTGACAAAAGACAAATAAAAATAAAGGAGTTGAGAAAAATTTTAATTTCCAAAACGAATTAATAAAATTAAATTATTAAAATCTTCAAATCTAATTTCGAAAGATGACAACGACAGATAATAAAACATGGACAATTGACAAATTAATAGTGAAAGTAGATCATTTAGTAAAGTCGAAAGTAATTACTTTTCTTTGTCGTATTCTGACATTAAGCAATCGTACAAAGTAATTAACTGGATTTTCATCCGAATCTTGGACACATTTCTGTTTTTCTTTTAGGAACAGAAATTCTTTATCAACATGGAAACGTGAATCGATGAATCACAATTAAATTAAATTTTATTAATAAAATAATAACATTCCTAAATACACTTACATAACTTTGCAGTTTTACTTTCCTGGCTTTTATATATAACAGAGGGAAAGTATGTCGATCGGTCAAAAAAATGGCCTCCCCCTCATAGTTTTGGATTTAGGCTATTTTGAGACATCGACAAATGCAAAAAAAAAAAATTCAGGGGGTAATTTCTGTATATTTGTATATAGATGTGTGTGGTGTGTTTACCCTCTTCGAAGCTTAATAACTCCTGTGTTTTCTCGAAATTTTCTGAAATTTGGCAGGGAGTGTGTATTAGGGGGATTGATACTGTTAAAGGTCGAGGGGTTGGGAAGATAAAGGGGATCGTGTGTATCTCGAGTAGGATCGGATTTAATGACGATTTTACTTGTTATTAGCATTTACAATTGTTTTTAAAACCCATCCCTACTCTAAAAATTAAGCTTTTTGCCATTTTAAATAGTTAAACATATAAAGAGATTTTTTTAAATAAAATATGATAACAGATGGCGTTACCAAATGTTGCCGGGAAAGTTCAGAAACTAGTTGATGGTTTATTTAAAATGTCAGTCGTTAATAATTCCTAAAGATATTTATAGAAGATTTTAAATAAAGATTTAATGAGGGTTATAAATAATTTTCTTTGTCATTTTGAATGAATAAAAAATAATAGTAATTGTTTTTGGGTAAAGATTTAAAAAAGTACATTCTGTTGATGGTATTTTTTATTTTTTTAGATGTTTATCGGTTATATTTTTTTATAACTGACAAATTTACTCGTGTGGAAAATTCAGTTTCGTAATTTTTTTTGGTTCGAATGAAAAGATATAATTAAGTTACATTAAAGAAGATAATTATAATAAATAAATATGAATAAGGGTGAACCAAAATTCAGTTAACTTCTGTAAAGACTGAATTACCCTTATTTGGTACCAATTTTGGTACAATTTCTTAAGAGGGTAGGACAATAGCTGAAGATCTGGGGTTTGGACTTGTATAGGAACTAGAGGAATAATCTGTACAAAAAAATTTGAATTATGAAATCTAGAAAATAAATTTAGTAATTTCAAGTGTTTAAATTGAGAGAAAAGAAATGCTATAAACCGAGAGTATCACTTCAAGAAGGATAAAATGATCTCTAAGGCCTTACCTCGTGGCCTTTGATTGTTCCCTATGATTCTCAGTGTATCTAGAATACAAGAAATATGAAATGGTTAACTGACTAATGGGTGGCTTTGTATTTATGAAATAAATTAATATTTAAGGAATATATTTTATACTTGAGCTTCTAAGAACGAGTGGTTCTGAAGATGAGGATTTTAAATTTAAAGGTATTAAAGAAATTAAAGTTACGTTTTTTCGTAAACAAAAGCAAATATACAGAGGCAATAGAAATCAAAACTTAAAAAAAAAAATATAACGAAAGAAATTCAATATAAAGAAGCAAAAATAAAAATAAACCTTAGAAAAAAGTAACATAAACATTGAAAAAATTCAATACAAAGAGGCACGAACGAGGTCAAAAACATTGTTTACGATACAAGAACATGGTGGTTCATATAATACTACAAAACAATAGAAATACGAGATAAAATATAAAGTATAAACACAAGCTTAATGATAAATGATGAGAGTCACTAAGATTGTACTCGTAATTAATCTTTTAATTATATATATAATTCCTTTTCTCTCAGTTCTTGAATTGTTTACTTTATCTTAAATCTGTTCCATATACTTTCTATATGTCTTTACGCGTAACATCTCTGCTTACGTTGCACATAAAGGAACAAACTTATAACTTTACTTTATCGTCTGTTGCGAGTACTCCTCTTTGGTCCATTGTGTAGATAAGTATCCTCGTTTATTATATCAAATGCACAATGAACAGCTCTTGTGCGAATCAACGTTACAACCGTTAGAAGAGTTTGAGAAGCAACAAAACTCGGCAGTAAATCAGTTAGAAATGTATTCATTGCATATCCACCATAAATTTGCAATTCCCAATCGAATAATTTGAATTTCTAAATACGTAAAAATGGCAAGAGCGAATTTCTTGCCACTTCTTCATCGTTTTCACTTGTTTATAGTTAATGCAAAGTAAATATTTAAGAAATAAATAAAGGTGCATCACGCGAGTTGTTGAAGAAGCCAACTAAATATAAAAATAAAAAAAGAATGACAATGAAGTGTTATGTATCGAGAAAATCGTCGCTTCCTTCTGTACAAAAGATGAACTGAAACAAGATAACAGGGAGGCCATAAGGAGAGATAAACGTTCATTTTAAGAAGTAGTCTATAAGGAAAAGAAGATTTACACACGTAATGCAAAGGAAGAACTTCTTTCACAATGTCCAGTTGTGAAAGAATTTCTATAGACCCATTTGCCATCCGACAATCCTCAATTTTCTCTCGATAAATCGGAAATTTTTATATTGTCCTCTTTGTGACATTCTTTATCGGTTAGAAATAAGAATCTTGTTTTTTGTATTATCCTGTAGCTATTAAACTCCATTTTTCACGTATTTGTTTTACCGAATAAAATATTTTTTTAAATAAGAGTTTGCCTTATAATCCTTCTCTTTTCTATTCATATTGAACACGACCTGTTACAGGTCGAGACTGCAATGGAATGAAATTTTTTCTCCCCTATAAATGTGAGGCGCATGCTAAAATAACCCGCGAGAAGGCCTGATACTGAACTAAAACTAGTTTAAAAAAAAATGGTGCCCCACCAAGCAAGAATTTACAAGATTTCAGAAATGATGCAAAATTTTGTAATAAAATATTAAAAATTATAAGATAAAGAGGTATGTAATATTTTATATTATCTATAGATAAAACTAGAACGTGATATAGGGGTATATTATCGAGATTAAAGCTTCGATAAGCTTCAGATAAAAAATAATATAGCGCTATTGACATTATTAATAAAATTAATGTTCTATCAATCCATTATTTATCTAAAGCACGTTAACTTTTCCTTAATCATTGCAATGATAAATGCCGAATGAAGCTTAGAAGAAAATATCTTCTTGGTTATTTTTCCCCAGAAGCAATTTTTCTAATAGTTTTTTTCATTATTATTATTATTAATAACCTTCTTTCTAGAAAATTGAAACTAAAATTAGTTATTACTCTCCCCCCTTCGTTTCCTTACAAAAATAATACCAATTGCCTCTATCACGAAAAAATTTAATTAAATTAATATTTTATGATATTTATTTTCCTTAATTACGATTTTATTTTCTTTATTTATTGCTATTTAATAAATTCGATTGATCAGTTTAATTTATCAAATACACATTCAAAATTAAAAATATCTTTTAAAAAAGTAACATATTTATGACGAAATAATTTTTAAAAAAATCAATATTCGATTAACCAATAAAACGTCTGTTAGATTAATTTTAAATTTTAAAATATCCAATAAAATAATCCGAAATCAACAAATTTCAAAAATAACCAATAAGACGCAGGAAATTTAAAATGATCGACCAATAAACGATTATTAAGAAATATTTAAATTTTAAAACGACCAATGACAGGTTATTGTTTTAAAGTATTCGTTTTTTTTCATTTTAAAATTCAAATATAGTTAATTGTTTCATAAATAGATGGAAGCATATATTTAATTTTTTTTAATATAATTATAAAGATTTATTTAAAAGTTATTTTTAAGTATTTTAACACAAAAAGGAGGAAAATATGTAATTTTTATACGGTTGAATTCGAATAAAAATAGAAAAAGTTCATATATATTTTTCTCTTGTTTTTGTATTGTTTGTAACGTAACTACAATATCAGAATTGATCCAAAAAGGAAAGTATCACTTCAAATTTAACAAAGTTTGAAAGGAAGTTATATAAAAGGAACTGTCGTGCGAATTTTGGATAGCACAACAAACAAACGTCTCGTTTTATATCTCATCTACTCCCAAGTAAACATTTCAAATATTTGTATCCTTCCTGTCACAACTTTCTAAAATTAATTCTTTTGACATAAACATGATATTTTCTTCTATTTAATTTACTGAAATATAACAATAATAAAAAAGAAGAATTTTTTTGAAAAATTTATATTTTATTTGCTGAAATAGAATTAACTTGAAAAAATAATGTTATATGGAAGCTAATGTTTAAGTTGTTTCAATGTAAAGAAAAATGTGTATTAAAATGAAACTGTACTGTACATGTGTACTACAAAAATTATCAGAAAGTCACCGCTCTTCTAGGTGGTCCAAAAATCAGTTAACCATTAAAAACGAGCAAATTTGTATGTTACACACACACAAATCTATTAATGTCGTAACCAACGTTACATGTTTTGTATGTTACTGTATTTTCTAGTTAACTATGCCAAAATTAACCTTTAAAACAAAACTACACGTGGTTAACTGACTTTTGAGTCATCCTGTAGATGCACAGTAATTTTATTGTATGTTGTATTATATTAGTAAAATGAAACGTAATAATTATCTTTATTTTTTTAATACATTTTGGATCTTAGCATATTGTTTTAAATGTACGAAAAATACTGACACGTATATAATCTCATAAGTGTCTGTTACGAGAATTGTGTCATTTTAAGAATTATTTATATATATTATATACATAAATTATAATATATGTGATTTTCTTATATAATTTATGTATAATACAGGCGAATAATCATTAGTTATACAAATTCTTACAGCTGAGACATTATTTACAATCAATTTAACAACTATGAAGCGTGTAATTACTTAATACTACTTAATACTTATGTTTAATACTATATAAGGTATAATTATAGCAACTATATGGTGTTCTTTAACGTAAACTAAGGGTTCTCTTCCTGATCTCCAATGAAGTTCCTAGAGCTCGTGCCATTTATCTGGGGGTTAATAAATTATTAGGATCGTTCGGGGTAAAATCATATTCGTAATTTGCTCTTCTTTTAGAAATTGGAAAAAGGTTGGCTGCCTCTAACTTAAAAATTTTACAGACTTACAAAGCTCTGTATTTATTTAAAAACTATAAAAAAAGATAATATACTGTAGTTGAAATAATGAAATTCTATAACGTATATTTTAAAAAAAAACAGAAGAAAAAAACAGCAGTTGTGAAGAAATAAACGTGGATTTAAGCTTCAAAGTTAATTCGTTCTTTCATGCTCTAATCACAATAATTCAAAATTCCTTAATAAAATTGAAGGAAAATCCTATCAGTCATATTAATGAATAAATTTTCGTCATCTCATAAACTCAAGCAACTTTTGTGAAGGACATTTTTTCCTTTCCTAAAGCAATTTTTATGGGCGAGTAACCTGGAAACGACTTCTACTATACATTTCATTACATCTTTCAGTGAAAATTGAATTTCTTGTTTTTCAATTTTCTACTTTATAACCTTACATAGTTCAATCAATAATATTCAAATGAACATTACAATTCTTCAGTTAAAGAGTTTTGAAAACGAAATTTGTATAATATAGTGTGTTCCAGATTTAAATATATATATACAGTATACGATTTTATATATTCTTATGGTAGAAAAAATTAAATAATCATATATTATTGCATAATTTTAGCATAAATTTTCTTCTAAAAGATTTAAAACCACGTTTTTCAATTAGTAAAAGTATGTAGAAAGTGGAATAAATTGAGAAATTAAAAGTCAACGAAACCTTAGAAATAAATACAATGATTTCTATACCTTTAAATTAAAACTAGTTAATTAATAAAGTGTTAATTTATTTAATGATGATGATGATAAAGAGGAAAAGGAGGAGGAGAAGGAAAAAAAAATAAAAATAAAATGATGATGAAAAGAAGCTGATGAAAAACGAAGATGATGACGTTGATGGTGATGAAAAACGATAGATAAGAGATGATAAGATAAATAGATGATAATGAGAATTAAGAGAGAAAGAGAAGAAACTGATAGAGAAAGACAGCAAGAAGGAAAAAAAATTATATNTAAATTAGTAAAATCGATTAAAAAACGAAACAAAATTATTTATTTTGTATTCATTACGATATTTTGTTATAATTATTATTTTATTTATAAATAATGAAGGACGTTCTTTACACTGAAGTTTCATAATCAAGTAAATATCTAGCCTATATTGTAAGTTTGTATTACGAGATTATTTAATTAAAAAGGTTGCTGTTAATATTAACAGCATGTTAAATTTTATAAAATGTATTTTAAATATTCCCTACTAGAAATTTCCAAAATAAGTAAATATCTAGCCTATATTGTAAGTTTGTATTACGAGATTATTTAATTAAAAAGGTTGCTGTTAATATTAACAGCATATTAAATTTTATAAAATGTATCAAAGAATAATGTGATCCCACCGAGCGAATCGAGAGAGAGAAAGAGAGATAGAAAATGAAATGATACTATTATATGATATCAATGTAACGAAAGTGAAAGTTACATTTCACGAGCGATGAAACTGCTATAATATTGTACAGAAGGTGAAAGTTATCACATTCAATACCCATGCAATTGAACGAGAAAAGTGAAAGTTGCCAATTTCATCGTTGAATAATTTCATTTAATGGAAAATTACACCTGACATTTCCCCACTTTTCCAGTCATTTCAATAGAAAATGTTTCTTACTCCAGAACTGAATTACTTCGTTGTATTAGATTATATTATGAAAACCTCTCGAATTAATCCAAATTTTTATCAAATAACGTTAAGAAGACATATTTATTGTTATTTTAAATATATTTTCCAAGCGATAACTCGGAATCTGTACGTAAATTTTCAATATGAAATTGAATAACTCGACATTAAGAGATTTATAATTAAAGTTTACAACGACTCTGAATATTAAGTATAAAATTTCATTAATTTTACATTTAACAGAAGTCCTTTCTAAATTAATTCGAGGTTAACCGACTTTTGGATCATAAATATGTTTCTTAAACTTTTATAAATGAAATTCTACATTTGATTAATTCAAATGATAAATATTTGTTGGCTTATAAGTAAATCATTAAAAATTCATGATTTACTTGAAATTTAAAGAGTTTTAAATAGTTAAAATTAGGTAGGAAAGTTACCGAAGTGAACTGTGAAGTGAATTCAATCGTATAACCATCAATCTCGAGGTACAAAGTGAACAAAAAGTATGTTATCTATACAAAGCAACGACATAAACTACCTGAATATCACCTTTAACTTTGATTGATGAGTGTGTTGCCTGGTGATGCTTCTGCCTTCTTTTCAGAACAAAATGCAAATTGAATCGATCTAAACTTGGAAATTAATGGAGAAGCTAAACAAGCTACAAAGTTTATCAAAACATTATTTCAAAACTTTTGTAAATGAGAAAATTTTCTTCGAAAATATATTAATTGAGAGTGACAGATTATATCAATTATTGCGTAATGAAATCTTCGCTAATGTTTGCCGAAATGACATTTTAAATTAAGTAAGTTTTAGCATTTCTGGTAAAAATCTGAATGAAAACGACGTAGTAACACGAGTAGATTCATTCACGTGCAACGTGAGACGAAAGAGAAAGTAAAACTTTCGTTTACGTTTATGAATGGAACGTGACGTAGTTTCGTTGATAATTTTTTTTTACACAATTTTTCTTTAAAATTTTAAAATAATTTGGACTTATTTACGTCTTAATCGATACAAAACTTTTCACTAAATTTAACGAAAATATTATATTTCTTTTTGAATAAAAATAATTGGAGAATTAAAGAAATAAATCAAGCAAGAAGTAAAAACAAAGTATTATTTTTAATTCGATTTATATTTTTGTGTTGAAGGACGTTCAATTACGTATAAATCTTACATTTTGTTTCGTTTTACTTTAAACAAAATGAAATTATTAAACCAATTTCATGCAATAAAGAAGAAGAAGTAAAGATACTTCAATCTCGATTTTGAAATCTGTCTTTTCTCTCTCGAGATACGAGAAAAACAAAGAAGATTCTCCCTTTTCCTTCAAGGTATTCAGTTCTATTGAACTAGTTGGTAAGACTTCAAGTAAAATTTCTTTTCTCGTCTTTTCTTTAAGTTTCCCCGAGAGATGTCTTTGTAAAAGTGAAATTGTCCTGTCTACCGAAATGATTTGATCTAAAAAAAACAAAAAAAAAAAAAACTTTTTCTTTCTATTTTAGTAATTTGTCATCGAATAGACCCTTCAGAAATTTAAATAAATACGATTAAATAGAACAAAGAAATCGCATATTTATAATTCTATAAACTACAACTCCCTTTATACACTCAGATAATTGGATAAAATAATAAATTTATGTATGAATACGTATAAAATGAATTGCCTAAAGCTTGAATTATTCATAAACTTTTATTATTTTTACCTGTTATATTAATTTATATAACTTAAATATAAGTGAATACGTAAAATTGTATAGGGATTTATTCGTATTAAAATTCACTCTGAAAAAATTTTTTAAAGTTATATTAATAATTTATTTCTTTTTAAATGTATTTTAATATAAAATTTGTAATTTCTATTAATAAAAAATGTATAAGTTGAAACAACATTTATTTTTTAATAATACCTTTTAAATATTTATTTTAAATATTTTAACTGGTAACTGATAAAAAAAAAAGCTAGAACTGAAACTATCCTGTAAGCAATTAAAAAACTGTTATATTGAAATTAATATTGTAAGCTTCCTTATTACTGTAACATATTACAAGGAAAAACTGATAAAAACATGTATTCAAGAGAATAAGTAATATTTATCTTCATACTTAGCTGAACAAAGAATTGCTTTCAAAAGAAATATTTGTTCTGCATTAAAGAATTATAGGTTTGTTTACTGTCTTAAGCTGAATTGTCTCTGAAATGTAAAGAAGGAATTAATACTAATTNATTTTAATAAAGCTAATAATTAAATATTTATTTTATTAAATTAAAGATTTATCATGTCAAGAATCTAAATTATCAACAATATTATTTTAATTAAAATATAAATAAAAATAAAGTTGAAAATTTTATTTATTTTACGGTAACGATAAATAATAATAAATATTTATTTTATTTTATATTATAATGTTGGATCTTTTGATAAATTATATAAAAGATATCTTTGGTATGAAAATAATACATTAGTAAGATAAACACTGATTGATTGAACAATAAAAAAATTACATTATTAATACTAGAATCCCTGCTTTCTCTTATGGGGTCTGAATACAATTAAATTGTTTTTTTTCTTATATTATTATAAAAAATGAAAGTAAATGATCTCTTATCACAGATTTCTATTTATTGATCATAGAAGAAAACTTACAGAACGTTATCCATTCTCTGTAGCAACCCTTTGAAGAGTAATGTTTCTGTCTTTGTTGCTTCACTTGTTTTCTGAGAAATTCAATTTGTTAGAATCTAAAATTACATTAATCTCTAGTTGGATTCATGCTTGAATAACCTATTGTAGATAGCAGCAATTTTGTTTTATTTTTCGTTTTTCTTCTTCGCTCTTTTTTTACTGTACACTAATAAATTATTGAACAAATAATATTGGGTTACCAACAATTTTTTTCATGAGTGTTTAAGTAGTGATGAAGTAGTGAGAAATTTCCTATTCAGATTTATCTATAAAGAGTAATTCTGTATAGATAAATCTAAATACGAAATTTATGTGAAAATTATAAGATATTTGAAGATAAAATATCTACAATCACTTTTTCTTTATTCTCTCCTTTCGTCTATTTTTTCTCTTCACCCTTCCTCTTTATCATCATCTCCTTCATCTTTCTCTCTTCCTTTATTATCTTCTCTTCTTCACTATCATCTTTTGCTTCTCTTTCTTCATCAATTTTTTTTTCTTTTTTCCTTTTTCTTAATCATTATCTTCTCCTTTTTCTTCTCTTTTTCTTCCTTCTTTATCATCATATTTTTTTTTTCCTATCGTTTCTTCTCCTCCTCTGTCTTCATTGTATTTCTCTCCTCTTCCTTCTTCTTTATCATCATCATCTTTTTATTTCTTCTTCTTGAAATAAATAAATTATTCTTGTTTAATAATAAACATTCTTTTTCCTTTATTTTTTAAAACATTTATCATACAAAACAGTTTACTTTTTGAAAATATTTTCTATAAACATCATAAATTTTTACTCTTTCGAGTTTATTTATTNACGCAATATTTTCAAATATATCTTATAATAAAACATAATTTATTAGTATAATTTCGTATATATATTATCATGATGAGTTTATGGAAAAGAATATAAAATTTTAAAACCAATATCTGACTTTTCCTGGATGATTTTCTATAAAATACTTTATAAACTTTCGAGCTGTATTTAATTAAAAATTCGTGCTGATGCATTCTGGTGTAATATTCATGTTGATGTACACACAGCATGGTTTTAATGCTGGTGTATTGTGTATCTCGCGGATTTTTTAGACGAATTTCATTCATATTGGGGTGCGTTATCTTCATAGCAATGGCTGGTGAACTACACACTGGTAACAAAGAAGTTTTATAGTAGGTTTATGTATCTCGTCGGTAAAGGGAAGGAACAAAAAACTGCTTTAAAATCTTTTGATCATCATAAACTTACCGGATTTTAATGACAGGTTTTCGTGTTACAATCTCCAGATTTTTCTTATATTTTTTTGTGCCTTATTCCCAGGATTTAAACGCTTCTACTTTTCCTGTAGGAGGAACCCGTTCGATAAATCACTTCAGCCATCTATATGTCTAAGCGGTCTTGGTCGATTAATTTCTTTGATGCTAGCTCCAGGAAGTTTTCTAAAGGCATTTAGTCATTGAAGCAGAAGAATAATGTGCTGTTTACAAAGATCGCACTTTAAAACTATACATCAATCGATTCATAGTAACCAATCGGATTTATTTGTTTTATATTTAGCTACAATACTAATGATTTAATACTGTATTTTTTAAGTAGTTAGGCTTTTAATTACATAACTAATACACTACAATACATTGTACTATAACATTAAAGAACGATACTATAACGTACTTAAAGTAAATATGTTTAGTAGATATTCTGATAAACTCTTTACTTTTTTAAATAAAAATACAATTTGTGTATTCTTAGAAGAAAGAAAAATATTATGATTTTTACACAGCACTAAAAGTTTTCGAATTAATTAAATAAATTCTTTCAGGAGAATTTTTTCCTTTCAGTTTACTCTTAACTCGAGGCAGTTGTTTACCTTTAACCGTAAACTGACTGACAGCTATTTTTCAGATAAAGAATAGAATAACACTTGTCAACTATTTTGATAGATGTATTTGATAGTTTACAAGATTTTTCGATTTAAAATAATTCTGAATTCAGGACGATATCAATAGCTTAGTATATGTATTTTGTAGATTTTATACCGTATGTTTTTTGATGAGGAAGGTTAAAATAAAAATTCTGAAGTTTCAGAATTGAAAACATATTTATGTAATTTTATTTTCTACAATAAAAAATATCCATGAAAATAATAAACTGAATCAAAACGTAGAAAAATGATCACTTCTAATGGAAAAGATCTGTTCTTAAATAAAACAGTAAAATATATTTTTTTAAAAATACAAAAAGAAAAAAAATGCATTAAGAAAATTACACTTGAAAGTCAATTAAACGAGTAAGAATAAATTTGTAAAAAAGTTGTAAATAATATCTAAATTATATGAAATCTTTCATCAAGGATGCAAAGTATTGTTAAGTCTCATAGAAGGAGGAACAATCTTTAAGACAGAAGGCTAATTACACAAAATGGGTGGAAGATAACGATTTAAAGGCGAAAGACTTAGATTCGTGCTTTGAATAATAACGAGAAGGAAAAGTTATAATTGTTGTTAATAGTTTAAGAGCTTAAATGGCAACTTTATCTGCATTTGTTACCAACTGATTATCTTTCTCACTGTACAAAACTAAGGGATTTATTAAGCTGTAATTTGAAAAAAAAAATTGTAGACTTATAATTATTAAATTTGAAAGCAAATTTACTGCAAATTGTAGACCTATAAATTCCCACTGTCGTACGTCTGTTCGTCTGTCTTTCCTTAATCTCGAGAAAGGAATTATATAGACGAAAGACGAGACCATATATAAAAAAGGAAAAGTATGTTGTACAGGGGCAAGCCACTAATAAATTAAAATGGAGAGCGTATATATTAAATTATATAAATTAAAAATTACAGTTCGGCATTGTGACAGTGTCACAATAAATAATTGTTCGTCCTATATTTTATATATATCGGCGATGTTATTTAGATAAGCGCCTATAGATTTTTAGTACAGATTTAGTTAGAGAAGATTAGAGGAAGGAGGAGAAAAATTGTAAGTTTTTGCTCATTATAACTGCAGTAATTTAAATTATCCCTTTTTAAGATGTTATTTACAAATTATGTAATTATTGATAATGTAGGAAAAAAGTTCTGGGATCTTTTATGATATATAAAATAAACTTGGGAAATTTTTCCAATAAAATTTGCTTCTCTTATCTTTAGAAAACTTATTGCTCGTCACTTAATTTATTCTTTATTTTCTTTTTTTTCTAGAAGAGCAATTAAAGATCGGGGTATTGTAAAAAAAAATTGCCTTACTTTAACAAGTTTTTTCGCTTCCTCTTACAAATTATCTTGGTTATTTTTGATTGCTACTGATATATTCACTTAGAGTGATTTATCGAAAGCAATATTTATTAAAAAGTTTTCATGAAGAAAAATTTGCTAAGATGAAAAAAATTGCTATCAAACTATAAAAAAATTAATCAAATTTTGAAAATTTATAACTAATTTCATACGATATTGAATGTGTCTTCTTGAGGATATTAAAGAAATGAATGTTATCGCCGGTGCAAGATGTTTGGATTTCTTTTCTTGTTGTTTTTATTGAAAATATTAATCCCAAGAGTGGCGAGACATCGTCTTAGACGAAAATCCTACTTTAAACAAGAGTATGACCTTTAAGAATCCAATAATACCCAGTCGACCCCCTTATAACACTGTTAATTTTTCCGTTTTATATGAATTCCATGTTGTACGAGTCACTTAGATTTTACAAATACGTGAGCCGTTTACAGCCCGGAACACGTATTTGTAAAATCTAAGTGACTCATACAACATGGAATTCATATAAAACGGAAAAACCAACAGTGTTATAGGGGGGTCAACTGGTACTTATTTCTTAAAGAGTTTAGTATAGTTGCATAAACGTCTGATGTCTTTTTTTGGGGGTGTATTTAGGTGAATTTGGACATAATTTATTTACAAAATGCTATTGTGGTAAGTAACTGTAGCTAAAACAAAAGTGTCACCTTATACAATGGTGTGCCCACAAAAAATGCGAGCTCTTACTGAAAGAATACTTTACAGAAACACCGCATTATTTGAACGTACTCATATATATTTGCATATGATTATATTACAAAAAAGATTGCCCGAAACTCAGTTAACCACTAGGACATATTATTAATATTTCTATACTTTTGTAAGCCTGTACAACGGTATAGAAACTTATGCTATATTACAGAACTTACAGCTGGAACGACCAACCTGTGGATCATCAATCCCAGAAGTAGCAAGACGTGAATAATCATACGTAACATTAAATTAGTGCTGTTGTGGTCTAATGAATAATTCTCAAAGATTAATATGTTGACTTTTATGAACATTAATTACATCCGGGTCAGCTTTCTGTAGTGTAGAAAGAACATTAATCGTGATAAAGTTTGATGGCCTGTAGTTTCGTACAACTATTATTACTTTGTCATCCCTTACTGACGATATGTAGTTTTAATATTAAATGTTTTATTATTTAATTAAATAAAAATTAATTTAGAAATTAAATTGTTTCTATAAACATAGGTAGCACTTTGCGATTCAGTCGAACGTAAAATATCTTAAATGATTGGTTGGAGTTTTTAAAGTCTGAACGATAATTGGTTGGAGAACTGGTTTGAAATTTTTAAACTGTTTATCTCACAGATTCAACAGAGGACTGCCTGTAATGATAATTTTTGATTAATAATAGCATGAAATTGAAGAAAATTAATCATGTAGTTTTAATTATCGACCATTTAAAAATGATAGTAAGTCATAAAGATAATTCTAATTATAGTTTATGTTACGTCTTAATAATTATATGGTTAAGCTATGGTTAGCAAAACCTCTATAATTCATGCTATGGTTAATAATTTTAATTATGATTTCTATCTTGTCAACTACAAGAGATTCTTTTCTCTTCTGTACAAAAACAAAAAGAATTGTAATATATTTATCTTGAGTTTTTCTAAAGTACAGATTATTTTCTAGTGAAGTTGCCGATTAATTAAGCTACAAAATGGCACCGAGAGACTTCATTTGTATTAATGAAGACTAACTATTCGAATGTTTATATAGCAAATTATTCGTTAATGAAAAGATGATCCAATTTGTAAACTTTTAAATAACAATGTTACTAAAGATTTTGATAGTGTCGTGATCATTAGAATCTAATTACTGAATAAAATTAGAAAATTAAAAAAAGATTTTATAAGTTTAACGTTATTTATACATCTTTATAGGGCTTTTTGAAGAAAACACATTTAGTAAATTTAGTGCAAATTTTAATTGCAATTTCTGCCACTAGATGATGTTTAGAAAGCCAGGCCATTATAAGACCATGTGAAAATGACCGGTAAAAAGAGGGGGATGAGGAAAGGCAGAAGTGAGTTGCAAAGAAACCGTAAGAGCGCCACCTAGTGCCAGAAAATTTAACTAAAATGTGCATAAATTTTTTTTTACTTCATAAAATTCCCTGTAAATTTGACTATTGAATAATACTAACTGATTTATTAACCAACATGATAGCTTTATTATAATTTTTCCCATAGTCTTCAAACTTTTCTACAATCTCGGTCATACTATTATTATTATTATGGCCATTCATCTCAGCTTTTTATGTAACTTCTTATTCTTGTACTACCGAAAAGAATTCCCGAATGAAGATCATGAAGATATTACCTCCTTGTTCAATTTATTTATACAATAATTGCATAGGAGAGAATTTCTCATCCTTGATCCTAAAGCTTCCAATTCTTAAATTCAAATTTCTTATACAAATAATACATTTAACTGAGCAACAAAACATCTTCGTCTCTTTACGGAAACCAAATTCCATTCAGGAATATTTAATTTATCAAAACCAAAAAGAATAATTTGTATTTTTAAACAGTAAATTAATTTCCCCAATTCTTAATTTTCCTGTCTTAAGACAGAATTTAATTGCGATTTCGCATAACTTCACTCAACTGTAATGTAGACAAAGCTCTCACTTTCTTACCATTATAAGTAAAATATTTCGTAATTTTTGACTTACCAATTGAATTGATCGGCCGATTTTACACCAGATTCGAACAAAATCGGTTTTTTGTTACCTCTTTATCTTGGTAAGGAGATAAATTTATGCTAGACACGGTCGACTTAACTGGACGTTCCTTCTCTTTCTTTTGTGTATTAGAATAATTCCGATTTAGGTAAAATAGGTAGCCAGGATTTTGTTCCATTCCACTTACAATTAATAGAAATTAAATATTTAACAGTAAAAACATCAGAAAATTAATTCTAAGAAACATAATTTCAGTGTATTGCGAGCTTTCATACATGGAGCTCCCTTCTTCACCCTTCGATTTCTCAAACATTTGAGAAGATTTTAATCGTGTAAATAAAGAATTAACCATTTTTAATGATGAATAATTGAGTGTGCATTTGTTTTGCAATTACTAACTTGTATTATTTAATATCATAAGTAATTTTGTTGTAAAATATTTAAACTGTTTTGACATACTTTCATTTATAATTACAGATATAATTCAATTATTATTAAAGCATAAAATACGACAGACTCACGTAGCGAACTCTCAAAGGACTAAACTAAATCATTTACTATATCAAGATTACATTGTTTACGCTTCGTGAAGTAAGTCATTATAAATATGGGATTGTGTTACCTCCGTAACCAGGAATTGTTTCAGAAGTTTATTTATATAAAATTCTGAAAATTTTTACAGTGAAATATCTGAAAAGTGGCTATTATTCTGACATGGAAACAATGCCGGGATGCAATTTTTAATCATATTTTTAAATATAAGCTCTCGATGTTAAAATTTTCAGGGAGGTTTGTGTATTAGGAGGCCTAAGTCTTGACGGCGTAACCACTAGGATGATAAAACACGCGTAAGCAACCCATTAACACAGACAAATGCGAAAGTATGATAGTTGGTAGGAACGCGCCACTCGTCAGGAAGCTTATCCTTCGAATAGGTGTTCACAGAATAAAGTAAACAACGGAAATTAAATATTTGGGTGTTATTCTTGACGAGAAACGTAACTTCACGCACCACATCAAATACATCACGGATAAAGTTAAAAAGACGGCCAACGCCCTCATTAGTATTGCTAGGAACAGGGGTGTCGTTTCCACTATGGAAGGTATGGAAGACTCCATACCTGTGAGGTATGGAGTCTTCTATACCTGACTTATTTTTGCAGGTATGGAATTCCATACTTGAATATTGAAAAAAAGTTATTTATAATTTAATGCAAGGCAAGCCAAGGCACTTGCTCTCTGTATGAAAACAAATTTTTCCTTGGATGTTGACCAATCGAACTCTTACATAATCCAAAGTACCAAAATTTTTCTAACTCTAAGCAATGCATCACCATTTTGTGAAAGCAGGACCCTGCTTTCACAAAATTCCATACCTCAACTTTTAAAGAACAGACACCTATGGCTAGGAACACATGGAGCCTTGGCCCTAACGATACTAAGCTTATTTATAGGGGTGCGCCGTACAGGTCTAGGGCCACGTGGCCACCAAAGTCCATAACCGTAAAAAACTGTTAACTGTTCAAAGGATTACAGCTCTCCGCATTTGTAAGGCTTATAGGACTGCACCCACTATTGCTGTTTTGGTAATGTCAGGATTGACTCCTATCATACCTAGAAATTAAGCGCATTATTTGACAGGAAAATCTCGTCACCTTACCCTGGCGCGATCATAGCGACTCTGATGTCGACAAAATGATTAGAGTATGTAAGATTCACCCCCCCCAGTTTGACCTTATCGATGATATCAAAAAATTCAGCATGGACAAAAATACCTTTCCGACTTACGATTATCATCCCTCCTCCAATCAGCTTGCCCCTGACGTTTACTTCAAAGATCCAGGTGATCATCCCATGTTTAGGATTTACACTGACAGTTTCAAGATGGGTGACGATGTGGGTGATGCTTTTTAGTTTACTCCGACTTAGGCAGCGAGTTTCACAACGCTTGCTTCCGTCTAGGTATACACTACTCAATAGCAGTTATATGAGCTTAATTCACATTAGGCATAGAAAGGACAAAAGACACTACTTAAACTATCGCATTTATTCTGGCAGTAAGGTAGATTTACACAGGATTGCAAAGTCTGATAGCCAGTTAAAACTTGTCCATCTTATACACCACATTCTCAGACACTTAGAAAACAACATTAGAATAGTTTCCAATGGACGAGGTTCTTGCGGGGTTCATGGCAACGAGACCGCTGATCATCTTGCCAAACAAGCTACAAAGTTTTGAGTCACTAGTACTTTCAGTTACATTCTTACCTCGTACATCAACAATAACGTCAAGAAGCAGATCTTCATTCTCTGGCAAGACAGCTGGGACCGTGACACCACTGCTAGGCTCACCTATACTTTCATCCCCAAAGTTGACACTACTGCGATTCTTCGCCAGTTTTACCCTAGTTACACCCTCACTCAGCTACTTACAGGACACGGCGACTTTAAGCCATACTTGCGTAGATTTAACCTTAGGGCACAATCCACAATGCTATTGTGGTATTCGGAAGACCAAACACCACTTCACTTAGTTTTTCACTGCAATAAGTACAATCAGATTAGTGATAGTTTAATGAGAGGTGCCATTCTTGAAGGATACAACTGGCCTTCAACCCATACCAACTCATTCACAAGTGTACAATGTTTCATCATCTACTCTCATTCATATCCCTTAGTGGGTCTCTCGACAGCACTCACTCCGTAGGCACGGATGGCAATTAGCTTTCCCTTACTTCGTTTCAACTGCCGGTATATAGCTGCCTTTCAACTTTGTATTTTAAGATTCGCAATCGCATTCAGTTTTATTAGTATTAAGTAGATGTAAGTATTTCTACTAACAGCCACTTGTCACTAACTTCTACACTTAGATATTCGTGGCGGCACTCAATTATTGGTGTTTGCTATATTCAAGTTTTCTTTTAGGCCCTTCTGGGAACCACGGCCGTGTAGCCTAAAAACTGCACGCCAACATCAAACATAGAGGGATCCTACCTTTCTGTACTGTCTATCTTTTCTCCCTCCTTCCCCTCCCCTTTCCTTTATCCTCTTTTCTGCCGGCTAAACACTTCGTGTACGGCCGATGTCTTTCTTGTATGTATTAGAAGGATTGATAATATTAAATTTTGATGGTTAAAAGTCGAGAGAATGGGAGATAAAGGGGATCGTGTGTATCTCGAGTAGGATCGGACATAATGATGATCGTAAATGCTAATATAAAACCTTAAATTTTTTGCTTGTAACCTGAGCTATGTCTCTAACTTTCAAATACTGTATTTGCTGTATATATATATATTATATATAGAAGATATAAATTTGATTATGTTAATCTATCACCAGGCAATTCTTTTATATAAATTATTAAATAGGAGGACCATATGAGATTTTTTTAAAAAGATAAATTAAGTAAACTTTTAACCAGTTTAGAATAATTGATAAGTGTACCTTTTTCGCAAGATTATTTTCAAGTAGGAATAAATTTGTTTCGACTGATGGAATCTCCATCTTACTTATTTTTATAATGAGATGATTAATTATGAGCTAATTAAGATGCCATTACACGGCGAAATCTTGTTAATACATCATTCCAGTGATAGAACAATCGGAGTTTCGTAGGATTAAATTATCGAGAAGAAAAGAAAAAACAAGAAGTGAAACTTCCGACGAAGACATTATAACAAGCAAAAAACTCAAATAATTATATATTTTGTAAGTGATAAAAGTAATAAATTAATGTGTAAATTTGGAATTTTACTTTATGATTTTATTTCATAATTTTTATAGTGAAGGAAGAACACAAACTTCTTCTTATATACAAGTAGATAATTTTAGGCATTAATATTCTTGTATTTTTTTAATAGTACTTCAAATGGATCTCTTAGAGATGAAGAAAGACTCCAGACACGTATTTGAAGATTATAACACAAATGATTTAACGTAGATTCGTATTGAGATTCGAGTATAAGGACCACACACTTACACATATTCATACACACATTACTTATATATTATTACTACAATTCTAATCACTTTTACTAATATTTTGTTCGATTATATAAGTAAAAACAAAAATACACATTTTAACAAACAATAAACATTTGTAAAAATACATAAAACATTAATTTAAACACTATCATAGAAGCTCCTTCTTCAATTACATGTTATAACTATTGAGATTTACTATGAATTTTTTTTCTTTAGAAATTAAAAATAAGTTTATAATTTACTTACATTTCAGAGATAATTTCGATATAAAATATATTAGATTTTAGAAATAAATAAAGTGAAGAATATAATTTACAGTTGATACAAAGCAGAGTTATTCAAAGTAAGAGAATTAAGAAAACAGAAAGGAACTAATTAACGTTTAAGCTGTTGATAGTAGGAAGTTTAAACGGATATCTCTTGAAAAAGAATGTTTACTCAGAGTCATCCATGTTTCCTGATTAAAGTAAATGAAGGTTGTTTGTTACCACATACAAATTTATTGGATTTACGACGTTTCGTTAACGAATTGTGACGTTGCAAACTTTGCTCTTCTTCATCTCTTTCTTGTTTATATTTAAATAAAAGTAAATCTTTCATTTGGAGAGATTTAAAAGTCGATTTTTTTTGTTAATTCTTAAGAAATTTTAATTAGAAATTGTTGGAAGAATTGAATTTACGAGATTTAAAACCTTTTAGATATAAATTCCACTTCTTAAAAGTTAATCTTTCTTATTCTTTATTCTTATTACAATCTAAAGTTACGTTAAAATAAAGTTTCAATGTCTTAAATTGCTTACTTCTAATTATTATAATTTATTTTATTCTTTTTATATTTAATATTTGATCTTTAGAAAATTAAATTAGTTATTTATATTTAGTTAATTTATGTAGATACAATCAAAGGCCATAATATAAGGTAAAAGAATAAAATGCAATAATAAAAATACAATTTAATTATTATAATTTGTAATTTTGTTTATATTATTTTTTAAAATATTTATTTAAATATAATTTTTTTTTCTATTGTATACTATTTAAAGAATTTTTAAAATGTTTTAGATTGGACACTTGGTGGGTGTGATAAATGCAAGGGTTTATCACACTAAGTGCCTTACCTTTGTAATTACAGTTGACCCTCTATAACACCGTTGATAATTCCGTTTCATATGAATTCCATGTTGTACGAGTCACTTAGATTTTACAAATACACGTGCCTGACTATGAATGGCTCACATATTTGTAAAATCTAAGTGACTCGTACAACATGAAATTCATATAAAACAGAATTATCAACAGTGTTATAGGGGGGGTCAACTATAATATAATACAATGGAAGGATTAGAAGTACGAAATAATCTAATAATCTTGATCTTTGTACTTATTTTTTGCAAGTTTATTAATAAATTAAAAAGTTTTGTTAACTGTTTCATTTATTCGGTTGCAAGTAATGTAAAAACTTTACAGTTTATTAAAAAAAAAATTACAATTTTAATTCCTATTTAATCAGAACTGGAGTAATGGAAACTGCATTTCATCTTTGGAAATTGGTCGTAGGGATTTTTAAAACTAATTATTTATAATTAAATTTCTTTCCTTTTCTCATCTTTCTGCTCTACTAAGCACATTGTTATTTGTATTTGGATTTAACAAATGAATTTTTTTCATGTTCACTCATCAATACTTTTCTAATGATATTTTCCAAAAAAAAAATTTAATTAAAACGTATTGAATATTTTTAAAACATCATTTCTATGTTTCTTAATACTGTAAAATACTTTCAAAAGTTCTTATTTTTAAAGCGTAAAAGGAAAAGAAAAGACAATTGGATTAAAAAAAAAATTAATTTTAATCAATTATTTTTTCAATATTTTTATTTTTAAATTTTATTTTATTTTCTTTTTTAGTTAAGAAAAATTTAGAATTTTTTTTAAAAATTATGCTGTAGTTGTTTGTAAGATATAAGAGAATTTTCTTTCTAACTTGCAAGTGTAATGAAGAATGGATCTGTCGTGGTTTGTTTGACTAGCCCCAAACAATTTTTTCACTTCCTGTTGGTCAACCCAACTGATGTATTGAAATCGAAGTAGCGTAACCCTCCGGGCAGAACAATGACGGATACTAGTGGTGGTTAGACAATTGTGGGTACTTGAAACCATTTATTGAGCCTTTACATTATATAATTCAGTATAAAAGATAAAAGGATTAAAAGAAATAATAATAAAATATTCAATTATTAATTTAAAATGATATAACAATACCAATCAATAAATCATAATACCAAGCTCGACGAAACAACTCAGTAAGTTGATTCATGATTATTAATTATATTATGGAATACGACTTAAAATTATTCATCAATTTACTATGTTGTTTCATTAAGCTTTTAGAATATAAAAAATCAGATATTAATTTACAGTTGTTCTTTTACATTGATGCACTCAAAGATGAGAGCATCAATGTCCTTACAAGATACTCGAAGGAGAAGATTTATATATATATACATTATAAACTCTTCTTCTTGGAGTATCTTGGAAGGACCCGGTCTGCTTGGTTCGAAACTTATTAATTCAAACACAGGCGCAATCCGAAAAATTTCGAATTTTCCATTTTGAAAATGAAATTACAATAATTTCCTGCCAATAACCCGCGGGTTATCTGCATTTAAAAGTCAATTTGGAAGCATTATATGCGGAAAAGTAAAATAGTTTCTCGCAAGTTTATAATGTTCTTTATTACTCGATATTTTTTCCCCAATGATATCAAATTTGTTTTTATTTTTTTACATTATTTTTATTCTTTTTCTTTCTTTAATGGCTTCAACTCCTGCAGCTAAAGTGTTCATTCCACGCTTTGATTCACAAAAACAAAAGGCTTTGAATCGCAATTTAGCTCATGCTTCGGGAACTACACATATTAGCTTCAAATTTTCGAATAAAAGATTGAAAATTTAACACACCGTTCATTGCACCCCAATATAATGGGGCACAAATTGAGCAACATTCCTTACTTCACTGAATAGCCTCTGCCCAAGGCACGATCATTGAGGAACGAATAAAAACACGGGTTTGCTGTGTTTTTTTGTTGTTTTGTTTCGTGAATTTTACTCCCTAGAGAAAGTTTTTAAAGTACTTTTCCGCATCCCTTGCGTAGTCTGTATACTGGCATCAAATCCCTTGTTGGTTACAAGTAGGGAAACTTTAATTGTATATTTAAAATAAGTAGAAAGGAAAATATTATACAGTTTGTAGAATCTTGTACAGCTGACAAGACACGTTGAGTAATGAATCGATTATATTTAGAGAGGTGAAGCATTGAATTCTTTACGTACCTCTCGTATGAGTGATTGACCTATCGACATGATGAACGATGCGTTCATCTACTGTCAAACATAAGCTGTCAAGGTTTATGGAAATTGCCACAGAATTTCGACAATCGTCTTTTTTGACGAGATACTTCCGAAACTGATTTATAGTATCTTTCTTCCTCAGATACACAACATAAATGATTTCTTCTTCGAAAACTTCTTTTGTTATTGATGTATCTGTTCGGTGGTTGCTTTCGTTGCACACGTGACTTTTGATATATGTGAATAATAAAAGCGTATATCGAATTTTTGACTCTTCTATTCGAGACAATTGAAAAATAAATAGAAGCTTTGATACAATAAGGATAAATAAAAGTAACAAAACTCACAGTACTGTCTCCCGGAAATATAATAATTAATCATAAATAAACTAAATAAAATGAAATGATTTTATAACACTTTGCATATTAATTTAAATATAAAATATTTAGCCAAAATATGAAAAAGTAAGTATCTCAACGATGATTGGTTAAAAAGATTTAAAAAAGTAAACGTTAGCTTAATTCAAATCGAATTTAACCAATCACGTTAAAGCTATATATATATATTTTTTTTAATTAAAACGAACGATATCTTACATATATGGCAGAGGTCCACCTATAAGAAAGTAATTTCGTAAATTACTTTCGATAGTTAATTTCAATATAAATCCGTATTTTTATATTTTTTAATAAGATAATTAATATATAAAAATAAAGAAATTTTCTTTATTAAGATNAGAAATTTTCTTTATTAAGATGAAGATGTAGATTATAAATTTTTCATATTTTAAATATAATTTTATTTATTCATTAAACTTATTAAAGATTTATATATATTGTCATTAATGTAACTTTCTACAGGGTATTAATATATAAATTTTTTAAAAATATGTTGATAGAACGTCAATTAATATAAATTAAAAATAATTTATAACTGCTTCAAAATGTTCATATATAAATATTTAAATTCTTATTCTTCTAAAACATTTACTTCACCTCGAACACGTATTTACGTCAATGTCACTTCTCTTCATCTCGCTCATTTGTGTCTCTTGAACATTTATTCCTCTTGAACATTTGTTCCTCACACATTTAATCCTTTGTTCCTCTCGAGTCTATCTTTCTCACGTATTGTTCCTCTTGAATCTTTGTCCCTCTCACGCATTTGTTTCTCTGCTCCTCTCGAATTTTTACATTTATTCCTCACAAATATCCATCTGGAAGAAATTTAATTTCTTCTTACATACGCGTACACTGTACACACTTAATTTTTCTTTACGAAATCATTAAAGTAAGATAAAATTTATAACTTAAGTTAAAAATTCAAAAATTATTTTCAAATTATTCACATTGAAGAATTTATTAGTAACAGGTGCACTTTCGTTAGACTTTATAGATGTGAATTTTCGGCTAAATCGAGCAGAAAAAGAAGAAAATGGTAATTTGGCATCGTTACAAACTCGTATTTTGTAAAATAAATAAGGCATATAATAATAAAAATGTTAAATTTAGTAGAGAAAGAAATTTCCAAAAAATTAATATCCTTTACCTATATGAAAATTTAAGTTAGATTAATTCAATAAAATCCCATTTACCTTAATATATGTCATTTTCGATTTATTTAATTAATACATTTAGTCATAAATGTTAAGATATAGAAATATTTTATGATTTCATTTACTTTAACTTTTTACCAGGAATCAAAATTACAATTTCCATTTATCGCGGCAACAATCTAATCAAAGTGACACTCTACTGAAACTTCACAATATACTCTTCTGCAAGTGTCTTACATTCTTCTAAACTTTAAAAGCTTTAAGAAATGATAATTTAAAATAACTTCCATGATAATAGTCGTTGGCATTTACTCTCTTGTGAAGTGAAGCGATTGACAAGTGGCATCACACCACCTCGCTTCTCATTACACTAACTGAATATTCAACAAAATGCTATTGAATAGCCATTCATTTCTGTTATTTCCATTAAGATACAGAAGATTTTCCTGCATCAATTATTATCTGATCGTTGATACCTTTTGTATATGTGTAGTAACAGTGTAGTACGGATAAACAATTGTTAAAATCATACATTTCGATATAGCGCCCTTCTAAATAGCATCATCACCCTTGGCTTTGAGGATGGCCGTCGTTGGGAGGTGGTCGTTACGACAGGTTCGACTGTATAATTGATTTTTAATACGACTGTTATCTTAATTACGTTAATTTTTAATACATTTTATTTAATTTGTTTTAGTGAGTTGTATAGAATTCTTTAATTATTTATGATATAAATATTTTAGAGAGTAAACTGTAAATATTTATTTATTTTCTTTACGTGAAAATTTAATTAGTGTTGAAGTAAATTCTTAAACTATTACCGTTAATTTTGCTGGAAGTTATTGTTATAAGTTAATTTTAGTAAAAAGAAAAAAGTTTTTAAATTTAGTATACAAATATTGTCCTTTGCAAAGGGGATTTTATTGTTTTAACTTGTTAATTAAATTCTTTTATAAACAAAGTGTTTTTTTTTTAAGTTTTATACTTTAATCTGTAATCTATATTTTTCCATTTTGACAGAAATTAAATGAAATTGGGCAATAACATAAATGAGAAAAACCGAAGAATGTAAATGAAATTTTAAAATTTAATTATGAAAACATAAAGTAACAAGTAAACAATTAAAACAGGCAAAATAAACAATGAACATCTTAAAATATGTATGAAGCAAACGGGAGTTTAGTTTGCTTTAAAAGTAACGGTTTCATTTCCAAATTATTATATAGTAACATGTAGCAACACTGAGTGGAGGGAAGGTAATTTTGTGTAATATAATAGCATTACAAAATTACGAGTATAGTCGCATTCAGACAGGCTCTTCTTCCGTTACGTTACGTTACTTCTAGCTAATCAAAGAAGGCATTATTTGTAACGCGTTTAATAGTACCAAACGTAACGTTACGTAACGTAATAAGTGTCAGTCTGAATGCTGAAATTCATCTCAAGTAGGGATATATCAGGAGGTGTCATGTCATGTATTTTATTTTTGAAATAAATCAATACAATTGTATATTCTTTAGATTTTTCCATTTTCTTGCACCTGTATAACCCCGTGGATATCTTTCAAAGTTCCAAAAACACTTATAAATTGGGTAGTTTGATATAACGTGATTTATTGTCTGAAGTATTCCGCAGCTGTTGGAATTCTGTGTGCATTTAGCATTTGCAGCACCTTAGTCAGTTCGATTTATTCAGTGTTGTCTGTGTTTTAGGGTAATTCCCGATTTTCTGTGGGGTCACTAATGAGGTCAAGGCCAACAAGAGGGAAAGGAAGCCATGGATTGAAACCCTGAGACCAGGGCCAAAATCTGTATAATAAAATTGTAATTATAAAGTAAAAGAAAATTAAATTTCAATTTACGTATAGAGGGATGAGAAAAAATGTAAGAAATAGAAGAAGGCCCCTTAGAAATCCTAATCTCAGGGCCTCCTAAATAAGGTACATATTAGGAAGATTGAAAGAATTGTTCAATTCTTTCAATTCTTCTACAATGCCGGGCTGTAATTTTTAATCATATTTTCAATTTATTTTAATTTAAAATATACGCTTTCCACCTCAAATTAGTAGTGGCTTGCTCCTGTACATCATATTTTTCCGTTAGCAATGGAGTTGTGTTGGTCATTTATCTAACTTCTTTCATGGGAAAAGTTTTGAATTGAAATAACATGACTTCCAGTTTGTATCGGAAGTTCATATGTAGTTAGTTGGGGATTCTTGTTCGTAAACTTTCTATATCTGGTCTTGACTTTCATATATCTAATTCAGTTCTCGAGGTTAAGGAAAGACGGACGGACGGACGACAGTGGGAATTTATAGGTGTACAATTTTTCAAATTGCATCCCAAAAAAATTGAAAAATTTCAAATAAAATGAAAATAAAATGCATTGTTATGCAAAGTAAAAAGAAAAGAAAATTTAACAATAAAAACTTAAATAAAAATTAAAATTAAAAGACGAAATGGAACATCGAAACCGTAAAATAAATGAAAAATGAGCAAAGAATTGACGAAGTGAAAGAGAAATTAAATAAGGAAAGAATTTGGTAGGGAATTTTTGAAACGTTTCCTTTGTTTTAACCATCAAAAACACGTCTAAATACAATCGTCGAATTTTTATCTATGTTCGACTACATTAGATAAAGTGTAGTGTGACGTCAGGCGGTAGAGGATAACGAGGTCAGTCACCCCTTGGAGAAGGAGGTCGATAAAATTCTGTCGTTAATATACGATGTTGTTAACGGCAGTTTTGTAAATTCACGTTTTTATCACGTGTCGGGTTTTTATAGTGTTATGGAAACAATTATAAAACGACGTAGACCACGATTTTCCCGTAAAGAATTGCAGTTACTGATTAATGGAGTAGAAAAAAGAAAGAAGATCGTAGAAGGAAAATTTCCCACTCGCGTTAGCACAAACGATAAGAGAAAGGCGTGGGAAGAGATTTGTTCCGAAGTAAACAGCGTTAGTTGTTTAGTAAGAACACCTGGAGAAGTACGTAAGAAATGGGTCGATTATAAAAGTGTCACTAAACGTAAAGGTAAGTCACGCCTTTGTGTAAAACTAGAAATCGTTAATTAAATAATTAAATAATTTCTCAATTTCAGGTAACTTCCAAGCTCACGAGGATGCTCAAATCCAAAACAATGGTGCCGTTACTTCACGAGAAAACGTTAGCAATTCAACAGAAGAGAAGGAATTCCCAATTAATTCGACTGAAGAAACGGAATTTTCGGTTACAATCAAGAAAGAAGTCAATGAAGAATTATTTGATATGGAAGGTAATAAAAATTATACAGCTGTGTTTAAACGTTATGGTATACAACGCTGGTGTTAGTAGTGTCGGATTATATCCTTGAAAATGTTGAAGGATAATATTTTAAACATGTTTTGGGACGTATCTAAATCCACCGAGAGGAAAATATACAGAAAGGAAACTGTATATAGATCCAGTACATTATTTGTTATGCATCCCATCCTAACAAGGTAACTGAGAACTGCATTCAGTAAACAAGATAAACAAGACGTGAAGTTATACACGTGTTGTTTATCTCGTACGTATCGTACTTACTGTGTAGATAAGTTAAATTAATCAACAATTCGAACAATATAAACAACTTTTCGTGCTTTGTTTTCGAGAATATGAAATCAGCAAGACCTATTTTAAGTTTTTTAGTGACCAAGAAATCGATTAAGACTGCCATTTTGAGACAAAAATGGCAGATGAAATAGAAAACGGGTTATTTTGAGAATGTTTTCACGCGTAGAAACAAAAATCTTAATGAAATTCTCACGAAGTAATGCTTGTTTTTAAATGTAAACAACGTGACAGACAGACACATTTAAAGATTTGTGTATGCATAAAAGATTTTATAGATTAAAATATAAAAGTTTTAACGTTTTAACCACTTACAAAGCGAGATTTTAAGAGAATATTATGAAGAGGGTATTGTTATAAAAGGGGTTTTTTAAACCTTTCTATAAAGATTTTTATATATTTCAATGATTTACTTTTAAAAGTAACCTTTAATCTTGTATAGTTTCGTGAACTTAAACAAAACTAATGACTTAAATATTGTTTTTTTAGTGTCCATATCACCTTCTCATATGAAAGATGTGAATGATTACTTCCAAGTGGAAGATGAACAATTATCCAAGCAAGACACAAAGGATAGTGCTGAAACTTCCTTCGAGATAAATCAGAACATTTTAATTGCCATCAAGGAACTAATTAATATACAAAAAAGGCAATTAGAAATATCAGAAAGGAATGCCGAAAACTTTCAAAAATTAGTTGATCACCTGACACAGTCATGATGAAACGATTGGAGCTTTGTCGCGTCAGGTCGCGTCGCATCGCATCGACGTTTGTCCCATATTATTCATTATTTACAGTTTTTGTTTATATTAGATAATTATACTTTAGAATATTAATTTTTAAAATATTTAATAAAAATATTCTAAACATTTTTTTAATTAAAAAAATAAGAAATAAGTGTAGAATACAGTTGACGCGACGCGAATGTCTCGACGTTTTCAATGTTGTACCAAATCAATTAATTTATTTTTAATAAAAAAAATTAAACGAATAAATTATATTGTTTTCTGATTATTTTACACAATATATATATATAAATTTAATTTATAGCAAACAAAACTGATTTGTTTTATTACAGTATTCAGTATATTGTTCACGCGCGACGCGACGCGTCGCGCATCTTCGCGACCGTCGTTTTTCAATTTAAACACATCTTACTTTTGATAAAAGAATTAAAACCGATTTTTTCCCTCTCTTTCCCCGTTAATTGTGTAATTAAAACTTAGAAAATAAATTACGTAATTGAAATCTTAGTGAAATTATGAGTAATAATAATATCTCATTAGTGTTGCTATTTATCAGCAAATACATTTAAATTCTCGCATTTGAACTGATTAATTAAATATTTAATTAAAATTTAATTAGCAACTAAACCATTTTATTTATGATCAGACCAATTAACGCCCCCTCTTATATCAAACGTGCAAAATTCTTGTTTCTATAGTAATTAATGTAATTAAATTGAGATTTTTATGCCCTAGACAAAAATCCATTTGTAAATATCTATGCTACTACAACAGCAATTACGTCATAATTACGCTACACAGCAACAGATGACGTCACACATTTAATCTTATAGTAAGAACAGTACATTACACTACTCATAACTCCAATACAATAATTATTATTATAACATTTAACAATTGGTACCACCTCTGACTAATACTTTCGACTGTAGTTACCATTATCTTCAGTCAAATTGTCATTTTTAAGATGTCCTTTTCGTGTTATCAGCTTAAACACGTGACTGATAACGCGCAATCGTTGTCAGTTATCGTTATCAGCTTTAAACTTTGGCTTTAGGCGTTAAATTTTTATCATTTTTTAAGCATTATTCGCTCTCAGAAATAATTTAAATTGTTGGCATTTGTTACTTTAATTATATTCTGGACTATTATACTATTGATTATAATTAATTAATAAACCTTTACGTTATGCATTAATTGTTATAACACCATCTAAAAAGCAAAATTTCAACTAATTATAGTCTTATTTACTTATTCCATTAGTATTATCGGTTGGTATTGTTATCAATATAGGCGAGTCCATAGTGATTACAGTTAAATGAATTTTGTTGTATTTAAAACATTAGAAACAACCGAAACAATATATATGATAACAATATTTTTTTCACTCTTTCCGGCTTCAGTATTGTCATAATAGCAACTTTTATTAACAATATTTACTATAGAGGGGGGTGCAAAAAGTATACAGCTGTGAATCAGAAATACAGATGTTTGGTGTTTATTATCTTTTAATACTTTGTTTCCTTATTTATTATTTAATTTATGCATAAAAATACACTTTTTCTCCATGTTTTTTTCTCAATAATAACAACTGTATACTTGTATTTTCTAACTGAAAATTAAACAAATTATAAGAATGCAGTGGTATTACAGTAATAATCAGCGATGTAAATTAATACAATAACATTTAATGCTATGAACTATTAAGTGCAGAATACCAGCATTAAAAATATTAAAAATTTATTACTGCAGTAATATTCAGGTAAAGTTTACAGTAACCACAATTTGTCTGAAAGTTACCGAAATTTCCAATTTGTATAGAAGAATTTATAATAAATATTTAAATAGAGAGAGAATACCGCTACTTTAATACTACTATAAACAATAATTTAATACAATATAAAGATTATAATTTGATTTAAAAAATAACAAGAATTTAGTGGGAAAATGTTAACAATTTTTTACTCGATTTTTGTAGTATTTTGAAAGACAGCTATCGAATTATTACAATGAAAATAATTAAATCGAAAAGTTTTCAAGTAGCTAATTACATAATTAACAAAATATTAATTTAAAGAAAGAGAGAAGTTAATTAATGATACTGAAAACATCTGCTGTTTAAACCTGCTACAAGAATAAGAACAGTAAAATAAATGTTTACAAACCAACGTAATTAGCATATTGTGTAAATAGTAATTAATTTAATAAATATTATCGAATTATTTTACTTTTTACTTAATTGGGGGACGAGAAAGTAATGTTTATCGGTAAATGTCCACACTATATAATAACAACCAGATGTACTGTACGTTATTGTGTTAGAACAATAATGCATAACGATGCGGAAAATATTGCTATAGTAACATTAAGAATTAATAAAAAAAATATTGTTCTACTGTATTAGATTTTACGTGCTATTATATTAATAAATAGAAATTATTTTTTGTTTAGGTCATTTATTTTTAATATCTGTAGTTTTTTTTGTAATTCGCCTCGATTCTTGTTTTTCTTAACACCAGTAAAAAGTAATTATTATGTAATAATAGTAAGAAATTTAATTAGTTCTATTGCAGTAATAATAAAAGTAACATAAGTTAAATATAATTAAATGAAAGCATTTAATTCGATTTTAAATTTTAAATGCATTTTTAAAAAATTGCAGAACTGTACAAATGCTTCCATGGTAACAATTACTGCTGTATTATACTGGTAATTTTTTTTATATTTTAATAAAATATTTTATTAGTGAATTAAGTATAAAAATTAAGAAAAATATCAGCTAAAAGTTTATAATTTAAGTTTATAAATAAGATGTGTGAAAACTGCTACATTAATACAACTACTGTAGTTATGATGACGGATCGTAATTAAAATAATTTTAATAAAAACATAATTAAACTATAAATAAGGGGGAGTTCATATATATTATCAGATAGGATATATTATTCCTCCTTTCAAGTTGACAAATTTTTTATATTAGAGAAGTCGTATTTGTCAGAAATCATTATTTTTTCCGGTTATAAATTATTCATTGAATTTTTTTAGAATGAGTTTATTTTTATGATACGAACAAAGTGGATGGATTCTCTCTTCATCCCCCCATGTTATCCCCTGTTTCCTCTTTGATTTTCATACGATCTTTCGGATAGACTTACGTCGATAAGTTTGAGAAAAATTCAAAAATGACAAAGGAGATTTTTGTTTGAATTCGCCAAGTGTCAAATTTGACAGATGATTATGGCTCTTTTTTACAAATAAGACAAGAGTTACTTAATGTTATATGTTACGTAATGTCTTCACACAATTACATTATCTATATTAATAAACCTTTAATAATATTCTACTCCATAATAATATGTAATAAACATACAAAGTTTATACCCTATAAATATAACTATTGCCCTCATATAAAGTGTGAAATTATTTAAATAAAACACCCTTCTATGGCTTTTGTTTATAATAATAAATGAATTTTTTTTTTATTTATTCTTCTGTAGTTACAAATATAAACTTCATAATCAATTGTATCGATACTGTACACTATAGTAATAAATTTGTTATAGTGGAGTGTATGTATTAAATTTATAGTTATGTAGTGCAGTATGGTCACAGCTATTGTAATAAATTTGTAATAATTATAAACAGTAGTTAATATAATGTTACTATAACAGTAGTTTAGTATCATAGTTCGCGGGTTATATCTAATATTATAACTTATTTCGCTTATTCTATGAGGTCTGAATCCGCTCAGCCCCCAAGTGATGCCTACCCCCAAACTTTGGGGTGCTCGTTCCCTTAAAGTTGGCCCCTACAACATAAAACTCATTAATATACTCTTGTGTCATATGTTACTGGATATATTGACACATTGTTGATATATCTATAATGTAACATGCAGCCTTATTTTAGATAATATTCAAAATGTTATTAAATCGATGCATATATTATATAACAATATTCTATAATAAAACCTCGATATAACGCCCATAAAACGTGAGCGAAGAGTAATTTGTATTACTAAACGTACGATTTTGCATTGTAAACTTTAATATTATCATCGAATCTTCTACACATATCTCATTAGTATATAGGTTATATAATTCTTACTGTTCGAGCACTTAAGTGTAGAGCAACACTCGATTTAACGCTAATTTCAGAAGAGAACGAATGGTGGCACTAAATCGGAGTTTGAATTTATCTATAAATAATATTGTAAAAGCACACAAATGTATTTTTTATATTACTTAAAACTGTTTATAAGTATCGTAGAAGTAATATATGGATAAGTCGTGTAAATTTGCAATCTAATTGATACTGTATCACTTTACAAAACATCAAACTTCATTAAAGATTTCTTTATTTATGAGTTATAAATATAGATTTATCACACGACATTAAATTTAATAAAATATAGAGAAAAAAAAAATATTATAAACTACTAAAGTTATAAAAATTGTCATAACCGAGATGTTTTCAAAGAATAATTTATGACTTCTTATGAATAAGTTCATTCATGCAAAAATTCTTCTAAGAAAAATATTTTATCACACTTAAATAAAGATAATAAATCACTATATTAGTTAAAATTCCCTTCAGTATACTTTTTACCGATTAAAAATAAAAATAATTTAATTTTAAAAATAAATAAAAATACAAACAATCGAAATAATTTGTTTGTTGTCATTGATTAATTTTTGCTTGTGATTTTTGTAAATGAATTCTTAAATTTATAAAAAGAAAATGAAATTGACATTCTTACAAATAAAATTACAAAATTTTTGAATTTTTGAACAAATGCAATTTCAACATTTTACAAATAAAATTACAACAGTTTTGAATTTTTGAAAAAATGCAATTTCAACATTTTACAAATAAAATTACAACATTTTTGAATTTTTGAAAAAATGCAATTTCAACATTTTACAAATAAAATTACAACATTTTTGAATTTTTGAAAAAATGCAATTTCAACATTTTACAAATAAAATTACAACAGTTTTGAATTTTTGAAAAAATGCAATTTCAATTTTTCAAAGTATAATTATTTTAATTATTTCAATAAATAAACGATAAACAACAAAAATGTTCTTTATTTTAGGCCAAATTTTTAAAGCTTTGATAAATTAAATTTTGAATTTATTTTAATTATTCAAATAAAAATATTATTTTTTATAAATGTTAAATTTAATTTAAATTCAATTTACTTGGCTAAATAATGAATTTTACAGGATTGTAATTGTAATAATTTAAAAAGTTTTGTTATAATTTTAATTTATTTTAAGAAATTTTTCTTCAAAAATTGATTAGTTTTAAATATTTTCTATTTAATTAGACCTTAAATTCTTATTTCTGATGATATTCTTTGATTATTCAAAAGTTCAATATTCAGGTAAGTATCCACTAAAGTTAATTTTCAAGAAGTTGAAGTGTTTAATAATTTACTATTTCTTTTTACTCTTGTAATTTAAGAGTATATTATAAAGTAGCAAACATTTTTAATTAAAGTTTATAATTATTCTACTTCATTATTAATAATTACATTTTTAAAATACTTTTACTAAAAGGATTCTGATTATTCTAATTTTTAAATGTATTGTGGTTTGTTTCTTAAACATTCTTTAATTAATTAGGACTTTAAAATTTTAATTAATTAAGTTATAATGTCTCTTCTTAACTTGAATAATATGTAAATTTGTTTGAAGAAAAAATGTGTAATTTGTTTTATAATGAAGAAATGTAATTATCGAATTGATGTAAAATGGTGAGTGATGATTAACAGGTTGGTTTGAAGAAGTAATCAACTTTTACATTAATTTTGTATCATTTTTTTTGTTGTAAGAAAGTGTGAAATGACGTAAATTAATGTAAAATTGTATACTAGAGCACTGCATAAAGGATGGTTCAAAGTCAATTAATTGTATTTTGTTTCTTATAAGTGTGAATTAAATTCGCTAAAACGTTGTAATTGCACATTAAACAAGTTTAGTAAATAAATAAAGCATTCGAATAAAGCAATGGTTACAATGGTTAACTGACTGACCTTTGGGCTTCCTTGTGTTATGTATATTAATGAATATTATCGTTTCAAATGAGTAAATTTGAAATGATAATATTCATTAATATGAAAAACATTCTATTTTTTAAATTTATAAATTATACAAACCCCTATAAGATCTTCAATAGTAAAGACACGCATCCATTGTACTAATAAACAAATGACATAATAGAATTTGTTGCTAGCAAGCTCGTTTAACATCACTTCGATTAATGTCATTTTCGTTTTTATGTAACAACGTCCAGAAAAATAAATAAATAAGAATTTTTATGTTATGTTTTGTATCTACAAACACAATTCTCTGTGAATGTATTTTGGTGAAAACAAAAATACTTTCGAGAAGAAAGATCAGCCATAAAACGGGAAAACAAATACAATTAAAATTTTCATTTAAATCACAATTTTTTATCAAATTAGTCATTCCTTTATATCTAACGATCACCTGAAACAACAGTATAACAAAAACCCAAACAAGTATTTAATTATTTTAATTTAAATTAAATAAACTAAAAAAATATGGACAGTAATAAATATTCCTTTAAATCTACACTTAAAATCATAGATTTGTTTCATCTCATTCCATTTTTTTCCAGCAATACAGCAATATTTGGGTAAGAGAAGTGGTTCCTTTCTATACCAGGAAGCACCTCAAAAACATATGTGACTTTCTTCTAACAGTAGGCTTTTATAAATTTTATTTTTAATTAATATAGTAATTTTCAGAAACATCACCTCAGTATGGAGATCTGAAATGAATTTGAACTGAAAATATCATAGAAAGCAATTACTTCCGTTATTATAGTGTTACCTGTTAGACTATAATTTTTAACCGTTTTTAGGTGTTTGTCGCTTCTATAAATATTTAATAAGCCAGGTGTAGAATAGTTTATTAATTTTATTTTAAATATAAAATTATAAACTTTAAAATAATATTTTAATTTTAAATTATATACGAGGAAAGAAAAAAAATTAATTTAAAAAGCTATTTTAAAATTATAGGCGGTTCTCTGCCTAATATTCATTATAAAACTACTTAAAACGTCTTTTAAAATTTTGACGACTGCGGATTGGGGGAATGTAAAAGTAATCTACGCCCATTTTTTCCTCGCTAACCAATTACGTTAAATTAACAATTTTACTTAAATATATCGAAGTAGACTACCTATTAAATTATATATTTAATTATATATAGTAAAAATTAAATTGTACATAATAAAAATGTTGAAATGAAGTTTTAAAATAGAAAATTTTTTGATTTTTTAATCGAAATTTGTTCTTCGAACACATGTTATTAAGTCATGAAGCATTCAAATTTCATTTCTTAGAAGGCTTTTGACAACATATTGTTAAAGTGATCGAATTTTAGCCAGGTGTACGCATGTATGTGAACTGTCACATTCATATTGAAACTTTGAAATCGTGGCAAATCATACGAATAAGTCATTGATGATAAGTGCAAAAAGTGTCTTTTTTTTCCTACAAAAAGAATCGTAATTTTGCAACTATAAATCAAAATTTACTTCGTTGAAGCTTAATTAAAAAATTATCCAAACGCGTATTTGATTGTAAGCTGTAGTACATAAATGGAGCTTGAATTTAAAGATATTGTTTTAATCACATCTATCTCTTCGAAAACTTTACTTTTTAAAATTAAGACATAATTAAAAAATACACTTTATCATAAAAATTAAAAATTGAAGTAATTTTTAAAGAAAAAAAACAATCAAGAGTAACTTTCTATTAGTACTAATAGGATTAGAAAAATATGTAAATTACCTTTATTCTCATGTAATTTTCTAGCAAAAAAATGAACAGTTTTTTCCATTTGTAATTATAAAATGCTGATATAAAGTAAAGAAAAAAGGGGAATATTTTCCACATTAAAAAAAAATGGAGAAATTTCTTTCGAACTTTGAAGAAATGCTGTAGATTAGAAACAGCTATCGGCAACATCAAAGTAAAAATGAATCCAGAGATTAGTTTTCGTTTTTGCCTTAAGGTCTGACAAACCTGCAACTTATTTTTTGAGTTTGTTCATTTATTTTATTTATTTTTATTTTTATAAATATCAACACTCCTGTAGCGACTACTAAATTTCAGGAGATATTTATTTATTTCTTTTTTTTTTTACTTATTTTTTTTCACTTTAGGTACAAACTTTTTATCAAATTCTTCCGAGTATCGTTATAACAAAAATTCAGAAAAATGTGCATTCGCTTACTTTTTTTTTTGTATTATACACCACTAAAAAAATATATGTGAGAAAACGTTTTTTGTTAAAATTATCCATTTGAGTTCTCTTTTAAAAAATAAATAAAATAACTTGTGGAAACACTTTTCTTCTCTTTCAAGAGAAATAAATTTCCCTAGAAATCGGTTGTTTTGTTATGTTAAAATGCCTCTAATATTATCCTGTTCTTTAACTGCTTCCGAGTGAGTCACAAAAGCGGTGATTCTAGCGAATTCCTTATAAAGTGGCAGAATAGAATCTTAACCACTGGCTTAATCAGGGATTCGTTTATCTTCAAGTAGTCTTGGTCCTAAATGCCTAACGAATTCTTAGAATTATTGCGATTGTAGTAAAATGTCCCTCAGAAATGATTTTTGAGTTGTTGTTACATAGAATTCGAGTTTTTACGTTTATAAATTTCCAACGATTTATTTCAAGCATTCGAGCTCATTTTTGCAGAAATCTATAGAAATATTTTTTAGAAAATCTATTTGAAAAACAAAAAAAAAAACACTAGTGGTGTCACGTCTTTATACGTGTAATGATAGTATCTAGCAGCAAATATCCCGAGTCTGTATACGAAATGCCTTGATTGACATGCTACGGATTTGGAAGAGATAGTGGCAAGTTAGTATCATGTTATTTCCTGAGACAAGTTTGACAGTTTGGTTCGACTCTATCCTTTAATGATCTCGAAACCAATGACATAATTTCTTTCTTTTTTTTCTGATTAAAGTACAAAAAGCCAATATACTTTTCTTTGTTTTATCGGAAATTCGTTCGTCAGTTTTCTAATTTCCGCAAAAAAAAATGAAGAAAAAATAACTGATCCGTTGTATATTTAATTGTATTTTATATAGTTTTTATAATTACAATTAAATAAATTTATTTATTTTAAAAATTTTCAATTGTGAACATTTTCGTTCAAAAATTAGTACAAATTAATATGTAAAATGTAATTGCTCTGCACTAGTTTTTGCACTTTTTAATGCAAAAATAAGTAAAGAAGAATGCATTAAAGCAAAAATATCAGGAATAGAAATGTTCGTGTTCGTGTTGCATAAAGCAAAGCAATGATATAGAAGATGATTTATTGTTCAAACCAAATTTTTTCGTTTCCAATAAATGGAAACATTTATTCACCAACCTTTATTGACAGATTTTCTTGGAAAATCTTTACAATTTTTTGAATTTTTACTAAAAAAACATTCTTTTTTTAAATCGAAATGCATTTTTTATTACAATTAAATAGGTATAAAAGTCGCCATTGCATATTTTATAACTAGTATAAAAGATATTTAAAAAATTATGTTAAACTATATTTCTGGACAAATATAAATTCTCATAAGTTTACGCATTAAAAAGTATTTGTATAATTTATATAGGTGAAAACATAAAGATATACACTGTATATATACATAAAACACCTTTACAAAAATCTTCACAACAAATAATTCCTATGTGGTTTTAAATATTTAAAGTATTTGAAGGCATAAAAACTAAAATATAATTTACTAAAGGTACAAAAAAGGTAAACTATACACACTTTTATACTTTATATATATTTTTTTTTCTTATAAACAGATAAAAATAATATAGTGTTAAATGCAAAAATACAAAGAAATTAAAGAAAAATTTCAGTTTTCAAATAGAAGAAACAAAGTAATTTTATAATGTACGAAATAAAAGAATAAATAGATTTAGTAAATAAATAAATAAATATATATATATATATATATAAATCGATATTCTATAATAAAAGAAAGCTTTTTTTAGGTATTAAATTAAATAATTTCTCGATAGAGTTATAAAAGTTTTTTGGAATTGTTTCAGAACTTTGTATAGTTTCGTAGAAATGCACTTCAACTTTACTTTTAAAAGAAATCCCTGAGGTATACCAGATTGATCGGAAAATACAGTTCTGTTTTTGATTTATATTATTCCAACAGACTTATAAAAATTCCCTTTTTTCTCTTCCCTATATAATAAGGAAACTACATCGTAATTTGGCACATTTCTAAAAGATGAAATAGAATTTTATAAAATAAAATATATACAGGATTTTTTTTCCTTTATAAAATTAATTTTTTTTTATTATCTACATCAATCTATAAAAATATCATTTTTGTTTAATTTTTTATACTTGCAATTCTATAGATTTTTTTTCATTTATTTTATATACAGTAATAAATAGATTTATAATTTAATTTTTAATATAAATTTTTACTCGTTATATAATTTTAAAAATGTGAATGAGAAAGTATAAAATATGAATGAATTACTACAACGAAAGCGAAAATATTAGAACTTAATTATTAATTTTTTTTATAATATCGAGTAAAAATTATTGTGGTATCACTATTATTGCAATTTTTAATCGCATTTTTAATTTATTTAATTTAAAATATATGCTCTCCATCTCAAATTAGTATTGTCTTGCCCCTGTACATCATACTTTTCCTGTTAGCAACAGAGTCGTGCCGGTCATCTATCTAGCTCAGTTTTGGAGAAATAATTGTTTCTGTATCGGTTTTCTCGTAATATTTTACGTAGAACGTGTATATATATATATATATATATAACACTAGGTAGAAAAATCATGGAAACAAGTAAACAACGATAAAGTGGGACACGAAACAAAAATAAAATTGAAGATATCAAAAGCAATAGAGTAGTGGAACAAGTAAAAATAGAAAGATGTCACACACAACAACTTGTCACATAACAAGGTTAGATCCTTTCTCGTAGTCCATCATTTGGTCACCAGATGCTAGTAACGAGTCACGTTTTCAGACAAATTCGATTGCTGATCACAAGGCCCAAAGTTGATGATTTGAGCAACTTTTTAAAACTTTTCCACATATTTTTTCATTATGATCGATTGATGCAGAAAATGAGTCTTAACTTTAACTTACCAATAACCGATATGAGGAATTTTGTGAAATTGAAAAAAGGAAAAACACCAAAAAAAAAATTTTGAGTTTTTAAAATTCTAAGCTCCTTTTCGATAAACAATAACATCTTTCTTTGATGTTTATAATCGATTTTTTAATTCAATTTTATATGAAAAAATGTAATCTAAACCGTGGCCAATCTTCGTAATTCTATAAAACTTAAAGAATTTTATTAAATTAATTAAAGTTTTAACGTAAAAAAAATTTAATTTTACGAGAGTCTCTTTTATTACCGTCTCTTTGGAGCGCTTTTTAAAATGAAATTAAATTTTTTCTTTAATTTAAAATGTACAAATTAACGTTAGAAAATTTAAATAAAATAATAATAATAATAATAATATACATTAAATTATGAATTATAAATAAATATAAACATTTATATTTTTCGAACAATAAATAAAATTTTTCTAACAATTTCACCTTTATTTTTATTTTATTCATTTATAATAAACATTGATTTATTTTTAAGTAAAAAATTAAGTAATAAATAAATTTTAATTTTATATTTTTACATTAATAGTGTTTTAAAAACCTTACTGATGATAGAACAGTTAATTTTTTTTTGTTCTTATTTTTAGAGAGAAAAGGATAAAAGTTTTATCATTGCGACCAACAAATAATAGGGTTTATTTTTTGAACCCGTCTTTACTTGACTGATCTATCGGGTTTGCTACGAGTTCTGAAACCTATCAGCCATGAATAGACCAGCTCACATCACTTATTTACCGTCTGCTGGGCGACAGAAAGTTCCCTGGGGCATCCATACTAAAGTGTCTTCCTTTACTTTTATCATTATTGGTAGTCGGCGGTTTATTGGAACTTTACTCCACTTGCCAATATCACAGTAATTCATCTTGTAAAAAAACACATCTCTAATTCTTCTTCTTCTTCTTTTTCTCTTCTTGCATTATTTTTCAATAACCGCTCACTCTATTCTCTTGTTACGTACGTCGCTAAACAAACGAAGACAGTTAAATTGCCTTCTAAATCCTATCGATAAAATATGCTCGTTTATTTATTTATTTATAAATCCTTTTCTGAGAGAATAAAAATTTCTAGTTTCTCCCAAATTTTATAGCATGGTTCAATAGTCAGTTAACTGTGTTTTATGTATTTCGGATACACCGCGAATACCGACTTTAAACTGTGTATTACAACGGGAATTGCCACTATGCCAAGCTGTGACTTTTTATACCTCGATGCACAATGCTCTAGATTTTAATAGTATTTTGCCCCTGTACATCATACTTTTTCGGTTAACTAGAGAAATGGAGAGCTTAGAAGCAGGATGCTTTCCATTTCTGGTTTCGACTTTCATCTAGCTAACTCTGTTCTCGACATCAAAAAAGAACAGACAAAGGCAGACAGACAGTTAACAGACACAAGCCATTAGGAATTTATGGATCTGTGATTTTAAAATTGCAGTCCAATAATGTGTTTTCTGCTCACAGAATTGTTGGAAGAGGGATAAGAAATGCAATTTTTACCCTTTAACAATAGTTAACTGATTTTTGGCTCATTATATATATATAGTTTGTGCTATTTACAAACTTTATAATCAATAAAATATTCGAATAAGACAGCAATTTGGTTTTACGGTGGTTAATCGACTTTTAGGCCACCCTGTATATTAAAATTCTGTAACAAGTTACAAGATTATTTTACGAGAGAAGAAAATAAAGGTTCACCTTTTATTCCTTTATTGAAAGGCTAAAAGAGATTTTTACATCCGTAATAGAAGATTTCAGTTATCGGTTGGATTTTCGAGGCTTTTATTCAAAAAATAAATGAAAAATGGAGTATAAAAATGATAATTTAATCCTTAACAAAGCCGAAAGAAGAAATTATAAATTATAAAAGTCTCAGTAAATGAATAAAATTGTAATGTTAAATAAAATTTTAAATATTTTATTTCTAATTGGATTATAAAAAATGGAAAGTAAAAAAAAATATTTTTAAAAATAAATATAACATTTTTACGTTTATTAACATGGTGATTTCCGTTTCGCTTGCTCTTCATATTGGGCGCACATTAATTTAAAGGAAAGAAAAGAAGGAGGACGCAGGAAAAAAAACACATTCTTTAATACTCCAACATTTCCTCATTAATACATTCATTGACATGAAAGGAGCCGAAAATTTGTTTTTACAAATAATTGTTTAATTCTAGAAATTCTTTCCAAACTTCTAATTAACTCTGAAGTAATTGGAAGAAGCAATAAGTGAGGAGGAAGAACAATGCTTTTAAGATTTACTTCTTGAAAAGTATCCAGAGCGAATAATAAAAAACGAGTGTATCTCAAATACGTATGATCGTTAATTAAGGTAATTTATGCGCTTTATATATAGAGTTAAACCGCGATAAAGCGTCCTGAACATAGCAAAGTTTTAATGAATCCTACTTGTCAACGGATTTCTCTTCGTAAATGCTGTCAAACATCGATTTAGCGTCATCATTTTTTGCTTGTAAAATTGGCACTAAAGTTCGACTGAATTGCCTCAGACAATAAAAATCGTATGTACAGTAAAGTACTGTACATCTGTATACAAGCTTGAGTTTGAAGTATGAAAGTCACGTGTTTACAAAATCGTACATTAGATGTTTTTAAATATTTATGGGGGAACTCTTTTTGAAAGTATTGAAGATTTATGGAGCGGCATTGTTTATCAAGGTAACGCTAAATCGAAGTTTGGCCGTACACCCTTTTTATTTAAAAAAAAAAATGTATTATTTCATTCATAAATTAAATGCTTGCCATTTTTATAATTTTTAATACGTCAACATTAGAAAGTAGTTGTTAGAAAATTAAAAAAAAAAGATAAGCATTTTCTATTCAAGTATTTATAAAAATTTATAAATAAATACAGTTTTTACCGTCGTACTCTTAAGTAGTAACATTATATAGACGTTTACGATTCATTTAAATTTCACGATGTTTTAATTCGTACAATATTACCTCATAAAAATTATTTTAAAAAATCCGAAAATTTATGCCACACTAACAGAAAATCAACCATTTGTTTTTATCTTCATCATTAGGGAATAATTTCTACATTTTTAACTGCTGTAAAATAAACGTATTAATCAGAAAAATGTGAGAATTAGTCTCTCGCTCGGTTAATTTTTTTTTTCTTTTTCTACAATTCTCACTCCGACATTAAGATTCTTTGGGGTGCAAGTAGAGAGAAGTAACATCAAAATTCAGTGGTAATAAAATGACCTCCCGATAAGGAAAGAAACAGAGGTTATTGCACGAGTGTAATTAACGAGGCTGTATTTGTAATGTGGCTGATTAATTCTGCTTTGTCCAAACGTGAAATCTGTACAGTAAGCAGTTTCGATCGCATCTTTACTACCTACAGGAAGTAAGTATGTTGGTAGTTTCGTGTACTAAAGATATATATAGAAGTACAGTATAATTCGATAGTAGGCATTCGAAAATCTCTTTTTTACTAACCAAGCGTGAATGATATTTTCATGCAGATATGAATATCGTAGTTTAACGTGATCATAAATTGATACAAAATTCCTAAAAATAAAAACTTTTTAAGATAAAATTTTCTAATAATAATTTTGAAATTCTTATCCTTTATTTTCTGATTGTAGAAAATGATAAAAATTGCTTTATAAAAATTTTTAATTGCATAATTTAGACAGTTAATTAAAATATTATTAAATATTACTTAACAGATTTTAAAAGAAATTAATAAAAATTTAATTTTTTTCATAAAAATAACGTAATGTTGAAAAGAAAAAAAAATTAAAAATTTGGACAAAATTAAAGTAATTGATTTTTTAATAAAATGTAAAAAATTGAAGAAATTGAAGAATTTTTTTTTTTGTAAATTTCAGAAATTGATAATTGACATTTTCATAAAAATGAAATTGAAGATTTTTGTAAAAATGTCAGAAATTGACAATATTTTCATAAAAATTAAACAAAATTAAAAACATTGTTATAAATTAAAGAAATTTAATCGAATTTTATAACTTTAACACAAACAAAAACAGTTTTTTCTATAATAAAAATCAAACTAAAAATTTTACACAGCAATAAAAAAGCCTGTGATGCTTTATATATATATATTATATAATATAAGTTTTAAGTGAGGAAAAAAAGGACGAAATTATTGATACTTTTATTAAAGATAGAATGAGAAGTTTGCGATTTTCTAGCGGATTTAGTAAAATAATACGATCGTTTAGTATTTTATAATTTATAAAATAAATTAGTAAACTTTTATACCTTAGGAAAATAAAGTTTATCTTCGTTTTTTTGGAGGTAGAAAGCCCATTTTGTCCTTTTAGTGATAAGTGGATATTGCTGAAAGGTAAATGATATTGCTGACGTACATAAGTTTGCAATAGCATTCACAAAATCGTAAAATTTGTAATAAATCTTACATCCTTAACATTATTAATGAAAAATTTTCTTCCCAAATCGTAAAACTGTTATTAAACGCTTTTGAAAATTCCAATTGAAGTTTTATGGCTACGCCAATTTTTTAATAAGCAAACACTTAGCGCCATCTATCGATACAATTTAGCATTATAAAAGTGAAATGAATGCTTTGTACACACGATGTACTGTACATTTTAACAGTAAAAAGAAAAGTAAATTTTCTCGATATAAAATACATTTAAGCGTATTTTCCTGAAAGTATAAAGTAAATTGCTTCGCAGATATTTTATTATTATTTTTTTTTGGCATTAAATTCCTTTAATTTTATTGCAGATAAACTATAATTCGATGCTATATTATCCTCATTATTAGAAGAAATAATAAGAATTTCCAAGGGATAAAGATTAAAAATCCTTTTCCCAAAACAAAATTCTTTCCAAAGACAATAAATAAAAGAAGGTAAGGGAGATTAATTTATATTTATTTGCTTGTTTAACTTATCCTAACTTCTTATTAATGAATACATTAACGAGGATATCGTGTAAAATATTAAAATGCTTTGCTTTGTCATTAAGGGATTAACAAAGAAGAAACTAATTCTTCTTTATCATTCTCTTATTCTAATAAGTTGAAAATGGTAAAGTTTCTTTCTTCGGATTCATTTCAAGTCATTTAAATAAATTTAAACATTAAAAAAATAATTAAAAAAATTAATCAATTTTTGTAATCTGCAATATCTTAAATGTAAATCAAACTTCTAAATTTATTTTTATTAACTTATCATTTATATTCGTTCATTATTTGCTATCTTACAGTTGAGTTATAAATTTAAAAGCTCCCCAAATTATAATAAATAATAAACTTCCTTCGATAAAAAAATAAATACTAAAGCTAGTTTAAAATATATTAAATTGGCTGCTAAGTGCGCTTTTAATTTTCAATTTTCATTTTCAAAAATTGATTGAGTATTAATAAAGCGATTAGAACAAGAAATTTCCCTTTAATAGCGAAGAAAATTAACCGGATAAAACTCTGTGTTTGTTTTCATTAGCTCAATATAGTCTTCTTTCTTGTGGAAATTCAATAGGAACAGAACTTTGTTTTGTGAAGATCCGTAGACACCATTTATTTGTCACTTCAAACACTCTCAACACTAATGAAGCTTGCTTGTTCTGTCTTCGTCCAGCTTCTACTTCCTTACGATTGTCTGTTAACATCTAAAAAAGAGGAGAAAATACATATAAAACACATTTTTTTCATTCGTCCATTCCCATTTTTCTTCGCTACAATTTGAATACTGTCATATACAGCCGTAATTACTGTTCTTTTCGATTTAATGCGAACAATTATCGCATAAATTTCTATTAATAATTCGTGAAAACTATTGAGTCGAAGTTAATGTTCTGTAAGACAGGTCAGAGCTTTCTAGACACTACATCTGCCTAAACTCATTTCGAATGTGCCTCATCCCGATTCAAATTCCAATATATTATACAGATTTATGGATGCGACAGTCGAGTATGGCTTGACTGATGTGACGTGTGCACTTCACCATGTTATTTGTGAAAAATGCACCAGAAAAAAAATGTATAAAGATATAAAAATTAAAGATAAATGTTAAACATTTGCCTTTTTAAAAAAAAATATACATATATATTTATGCTTGAAGATTTACAAATACAGTAGTATTAACATATATAAAAAGTAGTTAAAAATTGCAATTTTAAGAATTTAATTTTTGTAAATTTAAATTTCTTGCAGTTAAACAAATACATTTATTGTTACATTTTTACAATACAAATTTCTTTTTTAAAAACTCAATTTCTGAAATTGGTATTTTTTTAAAGAAGGAAATTGTAATTTATTGACATTTTATAAATAAAATTCATCTATTACTTTTGCTTTTTTTTTAAAAAAGTAATTAGTTAAAATTTTCAATTTCTGAAATTGATGTTTTCTAGCCTTTTATTATTATTATTATTGTCTTTTTGAAAATAAACAATTTTAAATCTAAAATTAATCAATTAAATTTCCAGAAAAAATAAAATAAACACGCGGTTAATTTGGATAATTAATAAATATTGCTATTCATTCCCTGTTATAATTCAATTGATAACAATTTAAAAAATTAAAATAATCTTTACCGAAGTCAACTCTAAAATTTCTCATGAAGGGAAAAGTTTTTAACAGATTACTTAATTAATTTTAGTAATTTTCACTTAAGTTGAACTAAACATTGAAACATTTTTCAACTCATCCGTGACTTGCTTTCATTTTACAGAACAAAACCGAAATTTCAAACTTTCATATGAATCACTTCTAATTAAATTTGCTTTGGATGAACAAATAATGACTTACTGTTAATTAAAAGGTGATGGTGTTTATTCATAAATCAAAATACGTTGAACGACACTGAAAAAAATTCTGTTTTATTTTTTCTATTAACAAATTATTTATTTTCTATTAAAATGTAGCTTATTAAATAAGTTATGTTCGTGTAAATTACAATTTAAAGATGTAAAATTTGGCATAGTTTTTTTTTTCTGAAAATGACGAGTTCATTTACTACTGATTAAATATTTCATAAAATATTTAGAAAAATTGTAATCTTAAGCTTTATTATATTAGAGGCCCCCTTCGTCTACCAAAGGCACGATGTTATAAATTATAGTCACACGACAGAGGTTCTAAGCTGTAATCTCGTGATATAAGGCCCTAAGCTGTAGCTCGTTTTGTTTATATCAAGCATTTCGTGTAAGCATACTTATATTTTATTAACGCACGTTTCTAGAACAAGTACTTTAAAATAATAAAAATTTTCTATTATTTTTATATTAAAATTGATAAAATAGAGAATTTAATTTCGGATTAAAATTATTTATTTTCGAAAGAGTTGTAAGCCCCCCTCCCCTTAGCCTATACACATAACGTAGCATACTACTGTAGAATAGATAAAATACAAAAAAAAATTAATTAAAATAAAATTAAATTCATATTTTTGTTGTTGCATATTTATAGAAATTATTTTATAAACCGTCTTAAAATGTCTGAGATTTAAAGAAAAAAAATTCAAAAATAAAGTTTAGAAAAGTTGTTAGAGATTAAAAGGAAAGAAAAATCGGTCTTTTTAAAAATTGACGTTTAAAGATTAAAAATTCATTATTTATTTTTGATTATTCCTTTTTAGTAAAGAATATTTTATAAAAATACATGTAAATTTTTCTAAAATTTACCCGATTAATTATGAAAATTAAATCAGTTTTTGAACAAAATAAAATTTTTAAAATTTTAATATATCATTTATGATTCGCCATTATTTTATCCAATTAAAAGTTTTGATATAATTTTTAAAATAAAGTTGTTTATAAAAATTAGTAAAATTCAATATACTAAAATAAAAAAATAATAAAAAATTCCTTCATTATTTCTGAATTTTTTTTTTCAAATTATATGAAAATTTATTTTAAAAATGCAACTAATCTTTCGAAAGAAAAGGATTTTTTTATGTAATTTAATACGGTATTTTTTCGAGAAACAAAATATTTTTACTTTAATCCATTTTTTCCATTTCACGAAACGTAATTAAAACGTAAAAATAAACAAATAAACAGAAAAATAAAAGTGAAATCAACAAAAAGTATAAATTAACTGCATTTTTAAACAGTTGATTTTTGAACAAACTAGCCATTGTGTTTTATTTTTCTTTTTTTTTTTGGAAAAATTTGGCTATTTCTACTTTAATTATTAAAAATTTTTCGAGCACGTGATTGACAGTTTTCAAAAATGCAACGGATCAGAAAACTAATTTAAAAAATCGTAGGTTTTTTCTATTTTTTGTGTAGTTTTTCTTAGAATAAAAAAGGCATAAAGTCGATATATTTACTAATCTATTTATTCTTTTAATCTTCTTTTTCCATCCTGCACATGACATACGCTTTTTTTTCTCTTATTTTTTTTTCTCATGAATCTTAGAAATAGAGTCACGCGCTGCTGGAATTCCAGAATTTCCACCTGCCATTCTCTGGTAATGTCACAATTGGAAATGCTATATATACATAAACGTATATGTCAATATATATATATATATATGTACAGGATATAGTTTACTATAGAAGTTATGTTTAGACGTTTGGATCTCTTTTTTTCGTTTTTTTTGTAGAAAAATACAAAAGAAATTTAATCTTTTAGTAGCCGTCGGTATTCCTCTTCTTTTCCCTTTTTTTTATTTTATTTTTATACTATCTGTCGGCTTTATAGATTGGTAGTAGTAGAGTAACATGTTTTATAGTTTCCATACACTTACTGTGATAGGTTGTCTTGTAAGAAGATTTGGTGAGTTGGCCTCGATTTTTTATAAAACATTTCTATATAAATACTTTCAAATAATGTATCATAGTCGTCCACAAAATTAGAAAATAAAAAAAAAGGCTAGATATATACCGTAGTAAGATGATTAAAAAGTTCTCTATATTATTCAATTTTATTTATTTATTAATACGTATGAATTTTTATTTTTTATCAATTTTTATTTTATTATAAAAATTTTATAATTAAAAAAAATAAGAATAAATTTTATTTTAAAATGTTTATTTTTGTTTTAATGTCATCGTATTCGTGAATTTGGCAAAATATTTGAATATTTATTTTAGTTGTACGAATAAAATAATTAATAAATAATGCAAATTTACGTGTATTTTCTAGCGGTTTTTTTTATATTTTTTGAACTAAATAAACTATAAATTTTTATTATAGTATCATATTTTCAATTATACAGCATTAAATTTTTACTTTAATGCATTCACAATTAAATATATAACTGCATTTTTTTTTCTATTTATTTACTTGAATTCAGTTTTAAATAGACGTTATTTTTAATGTCTGTTTAAAACTGAATTACTTGAAGTTCGATTGTGGAACCGTTATGAATTCAGCAATCGTAACGTAATACAATGCAATTACAAATTTCAAAAATTTTAAATTTTAAAATGAATAACATAAACAACAATTTTAAATTAATAAACTTAATAATTAATTATAGGAAATAAAATTTAAAAATACAACATTTTTGCATTTTTTTAAATAAAAATACAAATTAATCTCTTTCTTGTATTTTTAGAAAAATAAATAAATCAATTTCGTATTCATTTAAAAATTCATTTTTAAAAAATTATTTTTATCATCTGTAATCGATTATAAAATGTAAAAAGAAATATGAAATTAATATGTTTACTTTCTCTAAAAATACAGAAATTTATTAATTTGTTTTTTTTTGTAATAAAAATACAAAAATTTGGTTACTTATTCAATTAATTAATTTAAATTGTTGTTTATGTTATTAATCTTAATATATACTTTTTAAGTTTTCAAAATATATCTATACATATAATTTATTATTATTAGATTTTTTTATAGCAGTTATTTTTTATAAATTAATAAATGAATCTTGATTTTCTTAAACATTATTCTTTTCTTTTACAAATTGAATTTTTATAACATAGATTTAATCTAAATTGGCATTGCAACGAGGCTTTTCACATTATGTATAAAATTTGCTGGAGAAATTTGTGTAACAAATTTTATTTCATTTAAAAACTTTAAATGATGAAAATTTTTATGCAATAAAAGAAAATTACAAAAAAAGCTTAAAATCAAACTCGACATTTATTTTAAAATTCTGAAATTTCTGCTTCAAATTAACGAGATTTGAGCATATTTGCAAGTTTACAATTTATTTACATTTAAAGGTAATCTCGGACGATGTCTTCAGACAGCTGTAATCCTATATTAATGCGCTAAGCCCACAATAGGAGAAGATAAACCTTGATTTGGAGTGACGTATGCTAAATTCGTTTTCATGAAATATTCATTAAAATCCTGATGACTGTAAATTTGCTTTTGATCAATGATTGATTGCAGAGATTTTCCTAGCGCCTATTGTTACTAATGGCAGAATATTATACGTTAAAATATTATATTTTAATTATTTAAAACGTTGGTATATTGTTACTAAACACGAATCGAAAAGAAATCAATTTAGTAGAGAATGAAAAGAAATTTATGCATGATTTTTTAAAAATATTTATTTGCATATTTATGTGTATTATTAATGTAACGCATGGCAGATAAAACTGCACTTATTTAAATTGAAATTTAAAATTGTTGTCACTTTTACATAAATATTTATTTATCAGATAACAAAAAGACAATTTGCATTTTATTTATTGTTAAAATTTTTTTTTAAAGTATTAAAATAATTTGTAATATTAAAATATACAATGGTATGTATACGCTTCGAGTATACAATTAAGGTATACAATTAACAATGAAATTAAGAAAATGTAAAAAAAAAAAATACAATATTTTTGTGATTTATTTTGCATTTTAGAATTTGAAAAAAACTCAGTAAAACCGAAATTAAATTAAACACTTTTGTGATTTATTTCACGTCATTAATATACAATCAACAAATTAAAAAAAATTTACTTCTTGATACGTAAACAATTTAGTTACAATGAAATATTCTTGCAGCCATCTTTATTCTGATGGCGTGCAAGAAACTATAAAGCTTAAGTTTATTTATGGCATCAAACGAAGAAATAAAAAGCTATTGACGGATGAATCACTACAATATCGCATTACGTGACTAATCAATAAGAGTAATCCAATAGTCTATTTGTCAATATTGCATGAGAGAAAGGACTCCTATTACATTCTACAACGCATCATTCACATCCTTTAATAAACCTTGCGTCATTAATTATATGAAAATGTTTCATGAATTTTATTTAGAATTTATTTACTTTAAAAAAAAACAAACAACTAATAAATATATTAAATAAATTATAATTTATACGTTAGATACAATTTCCATGGTTTAAATTACATAAAATTGTATATATATTGATATTTTACTGACGACACGTTTCTTGGAAATTAAAGAAAATATCTATTTATTAGATATAATTATTCGTTGATTTATTATCGCTTAAATCGCCTAAATAATAGATTTTAAATCAGAAAATTTATTAATTTTTTGCGGAAAAATTGATACATTTTCTGCTTTTTTTAGAACAATCAATAATTGAAATTAACAATTTATTAATTACAATTAATGTCAATTAGTTAACTGTAATTGTAATTAATTAATTTACTAAAACTCAATTAGAATTAGCTGTTTATCTTTAAAAATATTTAAAAATTTTTTTTTAAAATAATTTAATTTATTTTATTAGATGGAATTTTTAAAATCTAATTTGAAGCTTAAGAAGTCCTCGATGAATAGAATGTTAACTTATACCAAATTATTAATTAATTTAAACACAAATTTATATAAAATAAAAACTATAATTTAAAAAATTTTAATATTATTTACTTACAAAAATTTAAAATTTGTAAGGTGAAATATTAAATATTTTGTTTTCTATTTTATTTAGCCATATGTCTCAATCGATTTTTATTATATTTATTATTGTTATTCTCTTTCTCCGGGGAGGTGAACATTTATCTATAAAGCTTTTATCTGTAAAAAAATTAATAAAAGAAATAAGTGTAAATTTGAATTTTTTAAAAATTTACAACGTCCATTACAGTATTTCTGTGACACTTGTAATTTTACTATTATTGTTAATGATGATATATTTACAAAATATTTTACATATAAAGGCGATAGAGATGATCTATAATGTTAATAAAGAAACGATGTAAAAGAAAGTAGAGCTTTTACTCCAAAGCGCATCCATGAATAATGTAAATAGCTAATATTATCAATTTGCATTATTTATAGAAAGACGTGAAAAAATTCTATTAAAGCCATCATTTTTGGGGAAATAATGTATCAAACCAGCACAAAAGGTAAGATCCTTGGATGGAGACTACAGGATTAAAGATTTAAAAGTTATTACTGTTTTTTTAATAATGGTAATTTATTGCTGAATTTATCCATTATACAAGAGAGATTAAACCATGATAATCAAGATTATTATGGAAAATCTTTGGATTATCATATACTAGAATTATTTATACATCAACTCTGGCCCGTGGCAGGTAAATTATTACATTTACGTGCAAAAATGAATTGCAGATATAACTAAATCCGATACATTAGAAGCTTAGTACAAGGGAATGCCATTCTACTTACTTCATTCATATACTTGGATTCGATGGGCGAATGTGCAGCGTATATATATCCAAATTAGTGTTATATTTTATAAGATAATTCGTGTTTAAAATTATTTAATAACCAAAAATTATTATAGCAATTAATTTATCCAATTTTTTTTTTAAATAAGGAAACATTGATTCTGTTAAATGTTTTTAAGACTTAAATAAAATTAATTTTACTTAAAAATACAGTCGAACCTTTAATAACGGTCACTTCTAAACGGCGGCCATTTTTTCAGGAACGTTTCGTCTTGAAATTCATACAAAAACCTCCAAACAACGGCTATTTTTTAATGTTCCACTCAATGGCCGTTGTTTGAGATTTGACTGCGTAATAAATTTAGTTCTTTTCTCGTTTATTCTTAAAAAAACTTATAAAATTGAGTCTATTCATTTGGTTTGGATAGGGGTATAGTTTTGTAAGTTTGACGTCATTTCAAAATTTTAAAGAATGACGTCAAATTTACGTAATATTGCGTAACTATCCGAACGAATGAAACAAGTGTACATAAGTCGTCCACTGTAAGCTGTGTAAGATATAAATCGAAATTGATTTTAACAGTATTATTGGTTAAACATTTAATTGTTTTATCGCTATTGGTTGGAGAATAGAAATTATATTTGTGCTCTTTTAAACGTATTGCCAAGCTTCTTCTAGTGGCCCCAATATATTCTTTTGTCATTCCCAATTAGAATAGAATAGAAATTAAAAAATGTCAATTTATTTCTATTTTTAATAATAATAGCCAACGCTACTTTTAAGCTGAAATTAAATGCAATTCATTTAATTAAAATTTCAAAACTTTAAATTAATTAAGGCTTTTAAAGTAGATATTACTAAAATATGTAATTTATATATTTTACTGATTTTAATTTAGTTCAATTTTAGTTTGTTTATTGTTTTCGTCCATTTAATTTTATTAATAGCAAACATTGTTCAACCTTTGTAATTAATAAAATTGTATGTATCAGATTCGTTTAATTAAGCGATCAATAAGTTAAACTCGATGAAATTTCTCGTTTGTAATAAATCCTTCCTTTCAGATGATCAAACCGACCATTACATTACTAAACCCTGCAAATATTTCCATCTAGAACCAATGGCTATCGTGACTGCACTACTGAAAATGTCACGTGATAATTCTAACATATGATCCTCTTTTACTACTCCAGTATGTGATTTACAATATTTATAAGACAAACTCTTTTAATTTACATTTTAAAATATATTTATAAAAGATTTTTCGAAAATCTAATTAAGAAAAGTCAAAAGCCTTTAATCCAAAAACAAGTTAATTTTATTTATTTTTAATTAACCGGGCGCAGATAGATGTAATTAAACAAAATAGAGAATATTGGAAGATCAATATAAACCATTAACATGGAGCCTACTTTGTCAAAATGATCTTAATAAGAGCCTGGGAATCCAACATGTGTAGCACCATTAAACAAGCTTGATATCATGTTCATAAACAGCTTAAACACGAGATGAAAGCGGAGAATATATAAGGTTAACAAATGACATCCATGTACTGTGATGAATAGTATTGTACTTGATCCTCTTTTCTCTTATTTTTTCCTACACATGAACAAGTTTATAACATGAAATGTTGGATAAAGGTTGTCTACTGTTCATCACTCATTTTCGCTATCCATTTGCAATCTTTAGAGAATTTACTTTGATAAATGAATCTGGATTTGTTTCAATATCTGGCACGACACGGATGCAATTTCATTTTATAAATACACCTCTTTTTTTTAAATTTAATAAATCGATATTTAAATTACATAAAAAGTAATAAATAAAAATATTTACTCTTTAATATTTTATTTATATTTTTTTAAATTTGTTGTTTTGTTATTTTTAGTGGTAATTTTATTTGAATAATTATCGAATAAATATGCTAATCAAATTTTTATTAAAATAAGATTTTGTTCGCGTAACTTATTTATATTTTAATCTGGATTTATGATATTAAATTATGAATAAATAAATATTTTGAAAAATATGCTAAAGTATTTGTTTTCTAAAAATGAATTATTCATTAAAACCTACAAAATTTGTATATAATAAAATGAAATTTCTTTTTAAAAAATTTAATATTTATATATTTTTTTCATAAATTTCAATTGAATTTTTATCATAATTAAAGAACTTAATTAAGTTATGACTCATTGTTTTCATGTAAATTAATAGAAAAAATAATAATCTAATATTTTTGTTATAAACCTAATTACAATTTTTATTGCATATATACATCAAGATTAATATGAAACTTTATTACAATTTAAAACAAAAAATAACTTAATCAATTCGTTTACTTTTTTAAAAAAGCATTTTACAAAAATTTAACAATAAAACTTTAATAAATGTATAATTAAAAGTTTATTTAAACATATTTATTTTACTCCGTAATTAAATTACAATTAATAATTGATAATTGAGTCAATTACATTAAGAAAATTGCATTTTATAAATTGTCACAATCGTCAGTTTCATTTTAATTACGTCAAATAACGCGATTAAAAAGAAATCGATTAAAATTCATTTAATTATATTTAATAATCTATTTAGCCAATGAAACTGATTGGTGTTTTTTACAAAAAAAAAATAATTGATTAAATTCTATTAAAAATGCAATTAAAGTAAAGAGAAAATATTATAATATACAACATAAAACTATTAAATTCGATTAAAAATAAATTTTTAAAATTAAATAAAGTCATTAAATTAATATATTTTTAAAAAATTTTAATGATATATAACTGGAAAAAACAACAAAATTATGTTTTAAATAATCTTTAATATGTTTACTTTATGAAATATAAGTAGTTTGCTTTAAAATATTTTCCAATTATATTTTGAAAATTTTTTATCGATTTTAATTGAATATTTTAATTGCATTTCTTTAATCTATTCTAACATTAGGACATGTTTTTGGTTTTATCTTGGGCCAAAAGTTGTCTTTTACTCTTTTAATCAGAGAATATCAGGAAAACATTTCATGTATGGGTATATCTACTAAAGTATTTCTAATTAGTCTAGAACAATCGACATCGTGCCTTGAATACCAATGAGAATCAATCTTATCTTATGTAACCTCTACCAATCTTCGATAGATGGTTAAAAATAAGATTGCAAACCTTCCATTTATATCGATATACTCTTCTCTAAGATAATAACTATTGAATTTTAAGTTAAAAAATTTCATAATTTTGAATATTAATAATAATAAAAAAGAAGAGAGTACGTTAATACTTCAATTTACATTTTCCTTGGCTAAAAATTATCTAGAGTAGCGATCTTCAAAGTGGGAGTGCTGTTACCACAGGGGTGGTGAAGTATATATACATAATGCTCATTATGAGTGAACATTATTTATTTTTACTGATCTAAAGCACTGTTTCTTAAGCTTTCTCACTGCTCCATCCCTTCAATTTTTACTTCATCCTTATGAGAAACTTGTATTGTTTAAATAGATAGGAATGTCCCGCTTTTTCACGTGCATTTTGATATGGCTATAGAAAGATTAAATATAGTTTATGTTCGAAAGTTTTATATATAACTCTACTATGTTTACAATAAAAAAAATATGAGGACGTGAGTTACAACTGATAAAATGAAGAATAAAAGAGTTATAGTAAATTTGAATTGTTGAAAATTAATGATCTGGAAGTGAATGACTATTCTTCAAACTCGAATCGTCAATGGTAAAATATATATTTTCATTATTATGCATGATTTATACGAGAGAAAAATGATTGATGTCATCGTAGAAAAATTATAATTTTATACGAGCAATTATTTATTGTGACATGGTCACAATGCCGGGCTGCAAGTTTTAATCATATTTTTAATTTATTTAATTTAAAATATACGCTCTCCATCTCAATCAAATCAGTAGTGGCTTGCCCCCGTACATCATACTTTTCCTTTAACAGTAGTGTCGTGCCGATCATCTATCTAACACCTTTCGGGAAAATTTTTTTGAATTGAAGTAACGTGACTTCCAGTTCTCACCGGAAGTGCGTACATAGTTAATTAGGGCCTTCTGCTCCTAAGGTTTCCATATTTGGTGTTCATCTTTCTAATTTTATTCTCGAGATTAATTAAGGAACGACAGACAGACAACGGACGACCGTGGGAATTTATAGATCTATAATTTTTTAAATTGCAGCCCAATAAATGTTTATTTATTTTTAAAATATTTTTTTATTTATCCTATGTTAAATTTACATTAAATAACTTGAATACACATAATAATAATTATTATAATTAAATTTATATAGGAAATACTAACATCACGAATCTTCTTGTTGAATTTCGTACAGAAGTATAAGATTCCTAAGTACTGTATATATATACAGTACTTAGGAATATATACTGTACTTATAATATATTATATAAATTATATTATTCAGCTGGGCCACTCTAAATAAAAGAGAGGTAAGTCTCGGGAGTTAAAGGTAGTAAGTATAAATTCCAGTATATTTTATAAAAAAGGAAGCCCACCAGCCTAATGTTAAAAATAGCAAACTTTTCGAGAAATCTATTAATTTATTTCCTTGTAAATGTCTTGTGTATTTGGTGTCTAAATATTATCAAACGAATAAAAATTTCAGTATTGAAATTTGTTATATTTATATGCTAATATCTATTGATTTTCGAAGCTATCCAATACCGGAAACGGAAGTTATTAATATTTTTTGTTTTCCGTTCGCGTCACTTCCTATCGCATCCACCGCGTCGCATCGCAGCGCATATATTTTATAATGTATCACGTCACGTTGTATTCACTGTGTCGCATCACATTCACGTTTCTAAAATTTTTGTCGATCACGTTTACATAATGTAGGTAATGAAGTACAACGAATTTGCCTGACGTTTTTCAGCCAAAAAATTGCATTTTTACAAAAAAAATCACAATTTAAATTAATTGTATCTTTAAAAAAAAGCAGAAATTGACTTCTTTATTCTCTTTTCTAAATTTTATCGCATTTCTAATTGTTACGTAAAACAAAAATTTTATAATTGATTTATTATTATTTTTATTGAAATCGACAGCGAATTTTAATTGTTTGAAAAATACATTTTATAAAATGACAATTTTAAAAATTTGTCATTTTATAAATTGTCATTTTAAAAGTTTATAAATTGAATTATTCAATAAGTCAATTTATAAACTGTTATAAAAACAATAAATAAAAAGCAAAAAGTATTGTAACATCGCACAATACTGGGCTGCAATTTTAATCATATTTTTAATTTATTTAATTTAAAATATATGCTCTCCATTGTAAATTAGTAATGTTTTGCCCGTACATTATACTTTTCCCGATAACAACAGAGTCATGCCGGTCATTTACATAATTCTATTCGGGGGATTTTTTAAAATCGAAATCACGTGACTTCCGATCTAGACCGGAAGTCGTATATAGTTAATCGATTTAGTTAAAAGTATTTAAAATTTAATTTGAAATTATCTTTAAATAAAAAATACGTAGCAAGCAATACCAAGTTTAAACAGTAGAAGTAGAAAAATTGTAGATTAAATTACCGTAAAATTTCTAAAATAAATTTTGAAAAATAAAAGATTAAAACTTATTATATAACATGTTTCTTTTTAGCAGATTAATCTATCCTATCAGCAGGATCTATACTTAAAATGATTTTTTTTCTTTCTTTTTTGTATGATAGCTTAGAATTTATCTTCAATCCCAACAAAAATATCATTAACGAAAAAGAGTTTACAGTAAAAAAAAAAAAAGATATTTTCTGCTTAAAATATTTTAAAATTTTCTTCTTATTAAATGCTTAATTCTTTCATATTATCTACTTTTTTTTCCTGGAAAGTTCCCGGTTTAATTCCACTTTAACTTTTCATATTTTCTGTAAAGTGGTTTTGACAAGCGCTATCATTTTCTTCCAACCACTCTCCAATACTCAATTTTTATATCTAATCTAAGATCGCAGAAGCTTCACTTTTACCATTTTCTCTAAGAAATATGTCAGTTTAGAGTTTTTTTATAAATACAGAATTATTTGTCAATTATTTTTTAGAATAAAAATATTTTTTTTTTAACTTTTCATCATCATTATCATCAACACAACAGTAACTTTATTGATTTTTTTCGTGGAATTTTTATAAAGTATGCGCATAAAAGTGAAATTATTTATTAAAATTCGTAAATGTGCTTTCCAAATGAAGTTATCTCGAGTAGTTTTTTTACTTTGTCAACATCTTTAATCTTTTCCTCTTCAAGAAATTTATTCATTATTTATAAAGTCCAAAGTAGAAAAGAGAGAGAGAGAAATGCTGTAGTAGTAGTAGTAGTAGTAGTAGCAACTTTCGAACTGACACAAGGGGGGATTTTTTAGAAGCTTTGATATTCTAATTTATTCCAAGTCGAAGTAAAACTGTTATTTTTACAGAATTGCTTCACTTGAATATATATTTATTTATTCAATCAATAATTGCTTACTATAATAATAACTCGGTAAATTAAAGAGTTTCTACTTAAGTTCCAATGCACAAGAAATTCATTTTGTATGATATTCGTGTTAAAGTAGATTGATAAAATTTTAAAATTATATATATATATATATACAGCAGTATGTAATTTTTAAAGTTTCCGTGCTACTTTATGACATGTTACAAAGTAAGAGTATCATGTCTGTGTGTGATGTTATGAAACATTTGTTAAGCGGGGATTCCAGATAAAAAAACTACTCCTGAGATCTACAAAAATATAAAATGTATTATGTTTTTTCATTTTATNATTTTTGTAATTTAAAAAAAGTACATGTTACTATATTTGAATTTAATAAAGAGGCAGAAAATTTTTAAAAAATTCAATTATTTTTTAGAATAAAAATATTTTTTTTTTAACTTTTCATCATCATTATCATCAACACAACAGTAACTTTATTGATTTTTTTCGTGGAATTTTTATAAAGTATGCGCATAAAAGTGAAATTATTTATTAAAATTCGTAAATGTGCTTTCCAAATGAAGTTATCTCGAGTAGATTTTTTACTTTGTCAACATCTTTAATCTTTTCCTCTTCAAGAAATTTATTCATTATTTATAAAGTCCAAAGTAGAAAAGAGAGAGAGAGAAATGCTGTAGTAGTAGTAGTAGTAGTAGTAGCAACTTTCGAACTGACACAAGGGGGGATTTTTTAGAAGCTTTGATATTCTAATTTATTCCAAGTCGAAGTAAAACTGTTATTTTTACAGAATTGCTTCACTTGAATATATATTTATTTATTCAATCAATAATTGCTTACTATAATAATAACTCGGTAAATTAAAGAGTTTCTACTTAAGTTCCAATGCACAAGAAATTCATTTTGTATGATATTCGTGTTAAAGTAGATTGATAAAATTTTAAAATTATATATATATATATATACAGCAGTATGTAATTTTTAAAGTTTCCGTGCTACTTTATGACATGTTACAAAGTAAGAGTATCATGTCTGTGTGTGATGTTATGAAACATTTGTTAAGCGGGGATTCCAGATAAAAAAACTACTCCTGAGATCTACAAAAATATAAAATGTATTATGTTTTTTCATTTTATATACTAGAAAACAATATAATTTTTAATTTTTTACAAGAAATTTTTATGTTTGAAGCATCTTTCTTCACGATTCCAATTCGTTTATCTTGTTTACATAATGAATTTTACTTCGAGATGTTTATATGATTAAAACTTGCTTAGATCAAAAAATATTTTAAATCCTTTAGAGAAAAGAAATTCTATTAATTATAAATAAAGCTTTTTTTCTGAATATTTTTAACCATAATTTTTAAATTTAACTTATTAAAGTCGTGATTAAATTACTTGATTTTACATTTGGAATTTGGCATGGCCTCTTTCAAGTGTCCCAAAAACATCCGTGTAAGGGTGTGTATTTATTATTTTCACCGTTTTATATGTTGAATTTTAAGTAGGATTACAGTTTGTTTATGATACTTTCTTCTCGTCGCGATGAATCGCATGATATCACGATGCATCGTCGCGTGCAACGACGCATCATAGCAACGCGTCATTTCATGCGACGATGCGTTACACACTTTTAGAAAAAATTTAGGAGAAAAATTCCTTAATAAATATCACCTTAAACACTATAATATTTAACGATAAGTTTTCCCTAATATGTTTAGATTTATGTTTATCGTAAGCGGCGCGACGTCGCGTTGCATCGCATCGCATCGCGTCGCCCCGTCTTTAATCAATCGCCATTTTACTTTAAAACAAAATATAAATATAAAAATATCATTTTTTACATTAACGTGGATTTAAAAATAAAATAACGACAGATTCATTAATGTACAATAACTATATTTTAAGTTATAGAGCGTGAGAGACAGGACGTAAAAAATTTATATTATCCATACAGTTTAAATAATCTATCAATGAAAATTATTATTTATTAACAATTTTTTAAAGTTAAAAATTCTTTAATAAAATCCTAAAAACGAAAATTTGAATAATTTTTTTATCGTTCTCGAATATCTGAGAGGAAGCCCATTTCACAGACTTTGAAATTTTACAATGATTTATTAACTCGTTCATCAAAAATAATTATTTTCCATTTACAAAATTATAAATATTAAAAACTCGGCTTATTTTTTTTAATATTTACATAAATGTGAAACCCCAAAATAAAGAGGAAAAAAGCCTCGTCTAAAAAAATTAATGTAGACAGTTCACTTCTAGTTTATTTTTCTAATTTTCTATCTCAGTTGACGTTTAATTTATCTCTTACTGCAATTGTTCTCTCCACTTTTTCTGTTGTAATTGCAATCTTAATTGCTTAAAATATTTTTTTCTCCCCTTTTTTCGGGTGGAAATATCAAAAAATGCACAATTTTTTTCCATTTTTTTGCCTCTTTCTCTTAACTAATGAATTAAAATCTTTTTTAAAAATGCAATGTTTTTACTACTTTAACATTTAAAAAGTTTGCTATTTTATGTTTTAAAACACGTTTATTTTTATAACAAATATTAATTTCTTTACAATTTTAATATCTAAAAATGTAATTTTATGCTTCGAATTATGCAAAAGTTATTTTTTAAAATGTAATTTTGTTTAAATTTTAATTCATTAAATTTCTATAAAATTATCTTTAAAAATTTTAATTTTTATTAAAATGTTTAAATTTCTTTTTAATTACATTATTTAGAATTTATAAAATTTATAAACATATTTAAAACATAAAACCGCAATTTTTATAGAAGTTAAAAATTTATTTATTTTTATTTATTTTGTAAGTATAAATAAAATATAGTTTTATTTATTTATTTATTTTTAAATTGCTGTATTTCTAAACTTTCTAAAAGTAAAAAAGAAAAAAAATCAGTAGTTTCGTTATTTTTCTTTATTTTTTAAAGCTTTTCACAGAATTACACTTGATAAATATTGTAAAAACGCAGTTTCTTTCTTTCTTTAAGAAATTTAAAAACAAGTTTAAACTTGTTTAAGATTGCTAAAAAGTTTTAATTGTCTCACGTTTGTTTTTTTTTCAAGTTTTAGTAGATTTTACAAGTTTAAACTTTTAAGCAATGATAAACAATTGAATTATCTTTTACTAATTTGAGCTTTTTGAAGAATCTTTGCAGATTCAAACAAGTTTAAACTTGTTTACGATTTTAAAATTTACATCTCTCCGGTAGTTTTGCATTTTCTGTTTAATTTATACAGGGAAATTTTTTCCCTGTACAAATACAACCATACATCAAACATATTTTGATAAGAAACAGTACAAATTTATATCGTTGTTTTAAATTTTTTTTTATAAATTTCTGTGTAAAAACATTGTCACAATTCCTGGCTGCAATTTTTAATCATACTTTTTAATGTATTTAATTTAAAATATATGCTCGCGACCTCAAATTAGTAGTGGCTTGCTCCTGTACATCACATTTTCCCTTTAACAATAGAATCGTGCTGGTGATCTATCTAACACCTTTCAGGGAAAAATTTTTGAATTGAAATAACGTGATTTCCGGTTTGGAACGGAAGTTCATATATAGCTAATCGGGGTTAAGATTTTCATATCTGGTTTGTCTTTCATCTATCTAACTCCGTTCTCGAGATTAAGGAAAGACAGACAACAGTGGAAATTTATAGGTCTACAATTTTTTCAAATTGCAGCCCAATAAAATTTTTGTTTGTCTGTTGCCTATGCATTTCTAAACCTTTCCATATCCACACCAATTTTTTTATAATTACTTTCTAAGTCCTTGCGGAAAATATAAATTACCATAATACCTGAACACCTCACTCTTTCCTGATTTCATCCCCTTCACATTTCATAATCTGTATTTTCCTAATAAACGCCTAAACCATTTAACAGAGCTGATGAAATTATTCATAGTTACTCTCTAGGATTCTGCGGAAAGCCTGCCAAAATCTCTGGTCACTCCATCCATCCCCTTCACATTTTGTGATAATTATTATATACGTAAGCATTGTTTAATAATTAATTGTTATATTTGTCCTTGTTACTTTTCGACCGATCATATATGTTGTATTTAACGTAATTAAAACATGTTTAAACTTGTTAAAGGTCGAAACAAGTTCGGGCAAGTTAAAGATTGGAAAAAACTCTTCAACTTTCTCTGGCTATTTACATGTTTTTACAAATTTTAAACATATAAAATATTTGTAAAAAATCAAAATAACGAAAGGAAATAAATAATTTTTTAGTAAAATATTTTTGGTATTATATTTCCTTTTCTTTTTTTCTTAGTAGAAGTAATAATCATTGGGGAATTGTACACTTTATCCAGTCACTTTAACACGAAGTTATTATGTTAAATGTCTTTTCCAAATAGAAAGCCATCCATCTTCGATACAAATGAAAACTATATCTTTATATTGTGCACTTGTCAGCAATTTATCTTCAGTTGTCTCCACTAAAAGAATCTGGCCTGAACAATAAATGAGCCTAAAGCTATAGACGGACATCTTTTATTGCACTTCTTTGATTTTTATTTATTCTTTTTATTGCATTTACAATATGTCTCTACGATAAACATAAATTTTCCTTCTCCCTTCCAATTACATCATATACTTTTCTACGCAATTCTCTACTGTTTATTACAGTAGGACCGAATTTAGACTTTGCTGAGGCCCGAGTTGTAACATGCAAGAGGCCTTTTCCTTCTATTAAGTAATTTTATATTTAAAAATATGAAACCGTAGAGAATCTATTTGAGGTGCAACCTACAACATGAGGCCTTACATTATGAGGCCTTAAGGTGGTTTTCAGATGTACCGTACTTTATAAAGAACCAATTCTCTTCACCAATTAACAATAAATTTAAGGTATGAGGTACTTAATCACATTTTCTAAAAATAATAAAGTAAGTTGATAATTTTAGTCGGGTTAATTGATTAAAAAATATGTCAGAATTCTTCATTTTTAGCCAAGAATAACAATGTTATAATCCCACAAAGCAGTTATAACGGCCGAAATAATCTATAAATCAGCAGGAACATTAATCTGACTTAGCAGATGGCGTACATCTTTCAATGTCACGTTTAGCATGGAAAGCATATCTGTACACTTAACAGCAATTTTCATTTGCATATAACTTAATAGGAAATCTCTAGGTCATCTTATCGTTTAATTTTATCTTTACTCTTATTAATGTTGCAATTTTCTCGATTGTTTAACGTGATTTATATCCTCATCATTAAAAGTTTAACTCCCAATTTTTGGTGATGCGGAGCTCTGGCCATTACTCTTCTTTTTGTTTGTCTGGTTTATATACTATTTCTAGCTGTAAATAAGGATGAAATACGTCCGTATAAACAATTTCGCCTACTTAAAAATGTAGTACGAATCTTTTATTATTAGAATCTGTATTTAAATCAACAAAGTGAATTTTGGCAATGTTTCTATACAATTTTTTAAAATATTGTTTAATTCTGCTATTCTGTTCTAATCGACTGTATAAATGTAATGTTGGAGTAAATATGATATCACACACTTCCACATTTTCTGGTGTTTTCATTCGTTACGCTTGCTGATATGGATACTCCATTTGAATCTTCTTGCTGAGTGTTTTTTACAATGAGATACGAGTCTTCTGTTGTCGACTTGTGTGTTCTTGACCATATATATATATATATATATATTCTTTGATGAGTAATTTACAAAGTTCTAAATATAATCTTTCGGTTTGTTTGTTAGTATGCCAACTCCTTTGATCCACAAAATAAATGCATTGTAAGTGGAAACATTAAGCATATCACAATTATTACTGGTTAGTAATTTGCATTTCTTTGCTGTTGCAAAAAGCAAACTGCAAAGTAAAATGCGAAGACAAAGAAATACATATAAATTAAAGCACCTTTACATGTGTTTCTTAGTTTGCCTGTAAATAGCCCAAATGATGAGAGATAGAAATGTTACCGTACGTTATATTATATCCTAAGCTTACTATTAAAATCATATACCACACAAATACCTCGATTTTTCTCGAATACTGCTCCAGATTTAAACAGGTAAAAAACAAGAAGCCGTATCCAAAAAATCAAGAAAAAGTGCCCATACTTTTATATTATATTTTATTTGTTTACTGGGAATATGTTACTTGAAAGGACAGCGATAAATCGACTAATTGTTAAATAGTAACATTTAATCCGGAATTGTAAAATTAGAAGAAATTTCTATCCATTTTTGTCCAATATCTCGGATGGAAGCAAGTTTATTGACTTGTCTTCTTTGTACTCTTGTAGCTTTATCGTCAAAGCGAAGAATATGCGAAATCATAACGTTTCAAGCGACATTTCTTGCTCTAAATATATTTCTACAAGTTTTTTTATTACGTAAGGTTTTCATAGATTCATTGTGTAAGCGATGGACTCCAGCTAGCAGCAGAAGACCAATGCTTGAAAAACAGCATCTAGACCTTTGCACCTTCGACTATTTAAAAGTCATTTGTCGCTTCCAATACGGTTTCAAATGAAGATTTTCTGCTGCAGGCCTATCTTATAACTCCAAGACCTTTCAAATGATGCTGGCTACTGACTAGTGATCATTTTTCTGAAGTGGCCCTAATTTCCATTTTATTTATTTTTTAATGTTTCGACAAAGTATATTAGGTCTTACGGCTGCACTGTCATGGTCAGAATTTTCGTCTTCATACTCTTCACTTGTATGATCTTCACACTCAGAAACAACTTCGTCACTACCAGAAGTTTCTACTAACACTTGGAATTCCGCATCACTTAGTACTCTACGCTGAGTCATTACTGAAATTAACAACAATGCAATTCTTCTATAACTATTGACACGTATAAGCTTTAAATGAATAATTTGGGATCATATTGATTCCAATAGAACAGCATGATTAAAATATGGAATAAAATTTTACATTCTGATAAATATGCAAAGAGATAAATGCTTGTGTAAAGATGCTATTTACAGAAATACATACAAATTTGCTGCTGATAGTGTCACTAAATACGCAAGCATTCGGCGCGAATGATACATCTTATATTCATACATTATAAATTTTCACACCTGTAAAGACAAATTCAGAAAAGTCTTTTAACCGTGTTTCGTTTCGTGTCTTCCAGGTACAATTATCATTTTGAATAGTGAACTAAATTTGTGTATTTAACAAATGGGTTTTCGTTTTGTACAATTCTTGTAAATTAGGAAATAAAGCGTTTGAATAAGGCAGCTTATTTACTCTTTACAATGGTTAACTGACTTTAGTCAATCCTAAATATATATATATATATATATATATATATACAGTAGAGCGTCGTTTATCCGAATCAATTGGGGACTGGGGTGGTTCGGATAACTTATTTTTCGGATAACGAATCATGTACGAAAAAATATATTAATTTATCCCATGTTGAAATTTTTCTCCGTTGCGTGTCGCTTTGCGTTGAATTTTCGTCAATGTTAAGCCTAACGAAGACTATTGTATCGTTAAAAATTATTTTTTTATTTTGTACAAACAAAATAA
>NW_019384742.1:298302-308042 GCF_000671375.1 Centruroides sculpturatus | reverse complement strand
TGGGAGTTCGGTCGTGGGTTCACGCCTCTCTCAGACGGGCTGGCCACGTGGAATTTTCCGGGTTTTCTCCACATCTGTAACGCCTAAATAGGAGCCAGTTTCCCTTAAAAAGACTTCCCGGAAGGCATCCTCCTAGGCAGATCGCCTAAGTGTTGCGTTGCCATAACTTAACAAACTTCTCCCCCTCTGTAGTGAACAGATGTAATCAAAGTATGTACGTACGTACACTTTACATTTCCAACTATGTAAACAAAGTTTTTACTATCGTAACTCCACGAAGTTAAAATTACGAAAATTTGTTAAAGTGAGTGTTGTAAACATTAATACAAGTTTTAAAATATCTTTAGAATAAATATATAATTCTCTCTAAATCGTATTTCATCGTTTAATTTAGTTTTATTTCATCATTTAAACAGCAATTAAAGTAAATTCTACGAATCGTAAAGTCAAATTTAATTATTGAACATAATAATATTTTAGTTAAATTAACTTTTGATGGTAAAACGAATACAATTTTATGATTACTTTACCCAAAATAATTTTTCAAAAATCCTCTTAAAGTTTCTTCATTTTTCAAAAGTTTTATAATACTAAAATTTAATTGATTAATTAAACATATTTTATATTTTTAATATTTTATTTATAATTTACATTTTGTTTTTGATAAAAAAAAAATTTATATAAAAATTATTCTAAAAAAATAGTTTATAAAATTTTTAAGTGATTTTTTTATATATTTTTGACTGTAAATTAAGAATTTTTAAAGTAAATTTTTAGAAAAATGTTTTGCTTTTTTACAAAATTTTAATTTAAATTATCTATTGTAGCATTGTCACAATGCCGGGATGCAAGTTTTTAATCATATTTTTAGTTTTTTAAATACGCTCTCCATTTCAAATTAGTAGTGTCTTGCCTTTGTGCATCATACTTTCCTGTTAGCAATAGATTCGTTCCGGTTCCGGTTATATACGTAACTCCTTTTGGGGAATTTTTGAATTTAAATCACATGACTTCCGGTTTAGACCAAATTATAGTTCGTATATAGTTAATCGGGGCTTCTTGCCCCTTCACTTTCAATATCTGATCTCTAATTTCATTTATCTAACACCATTGTAATGATTTAGGAAAGACAGACAAGCATTTTATTTTTAAAATTTTTATATTTTTAACTATTATAAAATATCAAAAAGTTTAATTTTGAGGGTAAGGATGAGTTTTATTATAATTGTAAATACTAATAATGAGTAAAATCGTCATTAAGTCCGACCCTACTGGAGATACACGCGACTCTCTTTATCTCTCAATCCTCTCGACCTTTAACCACCAAAATTTAACAGCCCCTATACACAAATCTCCCGTTAAATTTCAAAAATTTTCGACAAAAAGCACAGGAGTTATTAAGCTTCAAATAGGATGAACAAATTGTTCCTCCCACACACATATAGATACATTCATACATACATGAAAAAAAACTGAATTTTTTTTTATTTCTCGACATTTCGAGGTGTCAAGTCCAAAAATGTAAAGATCTTGGGGCTCATTTTTTTTACTAATCACCACACTTTCCCTCTGTTATATAGGCTATAACACAGGAAAACAAAAATAATTATAAATAACCAAAAAGAATTAAATGTACAGTAATTTACAATAAATAATCTTGAAAAATAAAGCTTATTCAAAGTTTAGAGCAGAAAGAAAAATAAATTCATCTGAAAAACTAATTTTTTCATAAAACCAGAAACAAAAACACAAAAGGTTCATTGTTCACAAAAGCAAAATAAAATAATTCTTTCATCTTTTAACAAGGTGAAAGAATTATTTATCAAACTTTACTTTTGCTTTCGATTCAATTCATTTAATTAAAATATAAAAACGAAATTTTATATTTATCTCGTGCTATTTTATATGACATTAACTTATTTGAAATCTACAGTAAAATGTAATTAACATTAACTTATTTGAAATCTACAGTAAAATGTAATTAGCATTAACTTATTTGAAATCTACAGTAAAATGTAATTAACATTAACTTACTTGAAATGTACAGTAAAATTGTATAAAAAAAGTGATCGATTTTAAAAAATTTACATTGTTAAAAAGTAATTGCGTTTTTAAAAAAATTAATTGTGTTTTTTTAAAAATAAATGTTAAACATTTTATAATTTATCTAATTTCTCTTGTTTTTAAACAAACCTAATTTAAAAATTTTTTTAGATTATTTTAATTTAAATTTTAGAATTTTTAAATTTCAGTTTTTGCTTACTTTTCATTTTTAATTTTTTTTTAAATTTATTTTACATTTTTAAGTTATATATATATAACTTTTACTGTATTTTTTAAAATTTTATTTTTGGCATGAAATTAATTAGAATTTACACTAAAATAGCACTTAAAACAATAATTATAAACAAAATTTGCTTAATCAAATAATTTTAGTTCATCTCTCCAATGGGAAATGTTATTTATTTAGTCTAAAAACACAATTTTAGTGCCATTTATTTCGTGTTTTGTCTAGAAATAACAACATTAAATCTTTAAATCCGATACTATTTTAAGACACAAATTCTTTTTTGCAAGTTGCTGACGACTCGATATTCGAGTAAAAACTATGATTTTGATTCTGAGATTTTTTAATTTAATAAAATATTTAAAAAAAAAACGCAAATCTCTTCACACAAATTCACAAATTATCAGTTTGTTGCTTACGTTTCTGTTGACGAGTCAAACATTTTATTATACACTTGGCTTATGATAAAAGGGAATTTTTAGGGTTTTTTTTTCCTTCCTTATCTGTTACACGTTTTATAGTGTAAGAGACATGAGAAATGTCAAAATGCTATCAAAATGCCAGCAAGATACGAACTTGTAATGAGAACTTACACACGAATGAATATCACGTGAATGCTTACTGAGCAGAATTTAATATTTTTGTTCGACTAAGTTAAGTTAGTTGGATAAAAATAATGAAATTTTTTTAAATATCGAAAAACTTAGTTACAGAAAAGAAAGTATAGAAGTATCACGTGCATTTTAAACTAAAAAATTATGCAACTGTACTAAACAATTACGCGTTATACAATAGATAGAAGGGACTCTTGCCTAGAATTTCATCTGTGAGGGGCCTGAAATAAATTCTTTATCTACTGTTTGTACTTTTGAGAAAATAAAGGTTGATAGGCCCTACTAATTGCGACTGTGGTTTTTATTATCCGAATATAATTTGTTAATAAAATACATTTAAGCGTAGAATGTGTGTTGACTCCAAAATCTATCTTTCTAGGCCCTCAAGATCAATCACGAGGTATAAGATAGGATCCAGTTGTTGGGTTGCAATTTGAAAATATCGTAGACATATAAATTCACACTAGTCTGTCTGTTCTTCCTTTATCTCGAGAACGATGCTAGATAGATGAAATTCAAGACTATATATAGAAATCTTAGAGGCAGGAGACACCGAATAATTATATACGAATTTCCGGTTTATTCCGGAAGCCACGTTATTTCAATTCAAAAATTTTCTCCTAAACGGATAGGTGACCTGCACGAGTCTATTTTTAAAGGAAAAATATGATGTACAGGGGAAGACACTACTAAATTTAAGTGCATTGTGACGATGTCACAATAAATAATTGCACGTTCTCTTTAATATACTTTAACATAATTGTAAATGTATTTATGCAGGGATACAATTACATAGAACATAAAATAAAAGACGGCGTACTTCTCAAGGCCATACAGGTATGTATGTCTTTACAGTTTTTTAGTACAGTTATATTGTCTATAGCTCTTTAGTACAGTTGTATTTTATCTATACGCACCTCTCATAATCATAAAATCTATGTGATTTTAAATATTTTTTCGCATTGCTTATCACTTCAATAAACTTTAAAAACCAAATCAAAAAACCAGTCAAAACACAAAGAAAATTTTAAAGAACAATTAAAAATGTAATTAAAATAAGGTCGATATTTACGTTTTACTTTACAGAATTTTAATATTTTACTTCGAAGTACATGTATCGAGTTAATAAAAATAATGTAAATCGAGACATACGCAGAGCACACTTCCCCCCGCTCTCGTTCTCTCTTCTCTTCTGTTGTCTATTTTAATAACTTGCAAATTTATATATAGACGAAGTATAAGAGGATTATCTAGCTTTTGTTATAGTTACTCTTATAAAACGAGTGTCAAGTTTCAGAAATTCGACTACTTTCTACCAAAAGATAGCAAAATAAATCACGGAAAGGAAGCTTTCTTTTGCAAAAGTATTAAATGATGTTAGACAAGTTGCATGCAGTTTTTCTCAACTCTTTGTCATTAATCATTGAGTCACTCGCTATTACCAAAATGTTGTTCAATCTCGATATATTAATATCCTTTTAGGATATGGGAATCAAATATACTTGGATAAATTGGCGAATTTGATCTGTAGATCAACTTTATTGTCATCGATTGATAGATCGTGATGTTAGCTCTCTTTCCTCCTTTATATACACATATATATAATGTATAAAAGCTTGATATATGCGTAATTGGGCTGTAATTTGAAAAAATTCTACACCAATAAATTCCCACTATCCTCCGTCTTTCTGTTTGTCCGTTCATCCTTCCTTAATCTCGATAACAGTGTTAGGATATGAAAACCTTAGGGGCAGTTAAACCCCGATATATGAACTTCTGGTCTAAACCGAAAGTTACTGATTTTAATTTAAAAATTTCCCCTGAAAGATGTTAGATAGATAATCGGCGCGACTCTATTTCTGACAGGAAAAGTATGATGTACTCACTTTTTTTTCCTCCCTTTCAAACTATTATTTTTGGATAAATTATAAAGTTTATTTCTAAAATTTATACTGTACTGTACGTGGGTTGAGCAATGATTCTATAGTAATTTTTTAGAACTAAAACAAAATTATTTAACAGAAAAGTTTGCTTATTTAAGGAAGAATACAGTGAAACCTGCTAATGTGACTATTGAAGGGACTAGCTCAAAGTGGTTACCTTACACAGGTGGTCACATTAGCAGGTTTCACTGTACAGTCGACCCCCTATAACANTAAATTGCTGTATTTCTAAACTTTCTAAAAGTAAAAAAGAAAAAAAATCAGTAGTTTCGTTATTTTTCTTTATTTTTTAAAGCTTTTCACAGAATTACACTTGATAAATATTGTAAAAACGCAGTTTCTTTCTTTCTTTAAGAAATTTAAAAACAAGTTTAAACTTGTTTAAGATTGCTAAAAAGTTTTAATTGTCTCACGTTTGTTTTTTTTTCAAGTTTTAGTAGATTTTACAAGTTTAAACTTTTAAGCAATGATAAACAATTGAATTATCTTTTACTAATTTGAGCTTTTTGAAGAATCTTTGCAGATTCAAACAAGTTTAAACTTGTTTACGATTTTAAAATTTACATCTCTCCGGTAGTTTTGCATTTTCTGTTTAATTTATACAGGGAAATTTTTTCCCTGTACAAATACAACCATACATCAAACATATTTTGATAAGAAACAGTACAAATTTATATCGTTGTTTTAAATTTTTTTTTATAAATTTCTGTGTAAAAACATTGTCACAATTCCTGGCTGCAATTTTTAATCATACTTTTTAATGTATTTAATTTAAAATATATGCTCGCGACCTCAAATTAGTAGTGGCTTGCTCCTGTACATCACATTTTCCCTTTAACAATAGAATCGTGCTGGTGATCTATCTAACACCTTTCAGGGAAAAATTTTTGAATTGAAATAACGTGATTTCCGGTTTGGAACGGAAGTTCATATATAGCTAATCGGGGTTAAGATTTTCATATCTGGTTTGTCTTTCATCTATCTAACTCCGTTCTCGAGATTAAGGAAAGACAGACAACAGTGGAAATTTATAGGTCTACAATTTTTTCAAATTGCAGCCCAATAAAATTTTTGTTTGTCTGTTGCCTATGCATTTCTAAACCTTTCCATATCCACACCAATTTTTTTATAATTACTTTCTAAGTCCTTGCGGAAAATATAAATTACCATAATACCTGAACACCTCACTCTTTCCTGATTTCATCCCCTTCACATTTCATAATCTGTATTTTCCTAATAAACGCCTAAACCATTTAACAGAGCTGATGAAATTATTCATAGTTACTCTCTAGGATTCTGCGGAAAGCCTGCCAAAATCTCTGGTCACTCCATCCATCCCCTTCACATTTTGTGATAATTATTATATACGTAAGCATTGTTTAATAATTAATTGTTATATTTGTCCTTGTTACTTTTCGACCGATCATATATGTTGTATTTAACGTAATTAAAACATGTTTAAACTTGTTAAAGGTCGAAACAAGTTCGGGCAAGTTAAAGATTGGAAAAAACTCTTCAACTTTCTCTGGCTATTTACATGTTTTTACAAATTTTAAACATATAAAATATTTGTAAAAAATCAAAATAACGAAAGGAAATAAATAATTTTTTAGTAAAATATTTTTGGTATTATATTTCCTTTTCTTTTTTTCTTAGTAGAAGTAATAATCATTGGGGAATTGTACACTTTATCCAGTCACTTTAACACGAAGTTATTATGTTAAATGTCTTTTCCAAATAGAAAGCCATCCATCTTCGATACAAATGAAAACTATATCTTTATATTGTGCACTTGTCAGCAATTTATCTTCAGTTGTCTCCACTAAAAGAATCTGGCCTGAACAATAAATGAGCCTAAAGCTATAGACGGACATCTTTTATTGCACTTCTTTGATTTTTATTTATTCTTTTTATTGCATTTACAATATGTCTCTACGATAAACATAAATTTTCCTTCTCCCTTCCAATTACATCATATACTTTTCTACGCAATTCTCTACTGTTTATTACAGTAGGACCGAATTTAGACTTTGCTGAGGCCCGAGTTGTAACATGCAAGAGGCCTTTTCCTTCTATTAAGTAATTTTATATTTAAAAATATGAAACCGTAGAGAATCTATTTGAGGTGCAACCTACAACATGAGGCCTTACATTATGAGGCCTTAAGGTGGTTTTCAGATGTACCGTACTTTATAAAGAACCAATTCTCTTCACCAATTAACAATAAATTTAAGGTATGAGGTACTTAATCACATTTTCTAAAAATAATAAAGTAAGTTGATAATTTTAGCGGGTTAATTGATTAAAAAATATGTCAGAATTCTTCATTTTTAGCCAAGAATAACAATGTTATAATCCCACAAAGCAGTTATAACGGCCGAAATAATCTATAAATCAGCAGGAACATTAATCTGACTTAGCAGATGGCGTACATCTTTCAATGTCACGTTTAGCATGGAAAGCATATCTGTACACTTAACAGCAATTTTCATTTGCATATAACTTAATAGGAAATCTCTAGGTCATCTTATCGTTTAATTTTATCTTTACTCTTATTAATGTTGCAATTTTCTCGATTGTTTAACGTGATTTATATCCTCATCATTAAAAGTTTAACTCCCAATTTTTGGTGATGCGGAGCTCTGGCCATTACTCTTCTTTTTGTTTGTCTGGTTTATATACTATTTCTAGCTGTAAATAAGGATGAAATACGTCCGTATAAACAATTTCGCCTACTTAAAAATGTAGTACGAATCTTTTATTATTAGAATCTGTATTTAAATCAACAAAGTGAATTTTGGCAATGTTTCTATACAATTTTTTAAAATATTGTTTAATTCTGCTATTCTGTTCTAATCGACTGTATAAATGTAATGTTGGAGTAAATATGATATCACACACTTCCACATTTTCTGGTGTTTTCATTCGTTACGCTTGCTGATATGGATACTCCATTTGAATCTTCTTGCTGAGTGTTTTTTACAATGAGATACGAGTCTTCTGTTGTCGACTTGTGTGTTCTTGACCATATATATATATATATATATATTCTTTGATGAGTAATTTACAAAGTTCTAAATATAATCTTTCGGTTTGTTTGTTAGTATGCCAACTCCTTTGATCCACAAAATAAATGCATTGTAAGTGGAAACATTAAGCATATCACAATTATTACTGGTTAGTAATTTGCATTTCTTTGCTGTTGCAAAAAGCAAACTGCAAAGTAAAATGCGAAGACAAAGAAATACATATAAATTAAAGCACCTTTACATGTGTTTCTTAGTTTGCCTGTAAATAGCCCAAATGATGAGAGATAGAAATGTTACCGTACGTTATATTATATCCTAAGCTTACTATTAAAATCATATACCACACAAATACCTCGATTTTTCTCGAATACTGCTCCAGATTTAAACAGGTAAAAAACAAGAAGCCGTATCCAAAAAATCAAGAAAAAGTGCCCATACTTTTATATTATATTTTATTTGTTTACTGGGAATATGTTACTTGAAAGGACAGCGATAAATCGACTAATTGTTAAATAGTAACATTTAATCCGGAATTGTAAAATTAGAAGAAATTTCTATCCATTTTTGTCCAATATCTCGGATGGAAGCAAGTTTATTGACTTGTCTTCTTTGTACTCTTGTAGCTTTATCGTCAAAGCGAAGAATATGCGAAATCATAACGTTTCAAGCGACATTTCTTGCTCTAAATATATTTCTACAAGTTTTTTTATTACGTAAGGTTTTCATAGATTCATTGTGTAAGCGATGGACTCCAGCTAGCAGCAGAAGACCAATGCTTGAAAAACAGCATCTAGACCTTTGCACCTTCGACTATTTAAAAGTCATTTGTCGCTTCCAATACGGTTTCAAATGAAGATTTTCTGCTGCAGGCCTATCTTATAACTCCAGGACCTTTCAAATGATGCTGGCTACTGACTAGTGATCATTTTTCTGAAGTGGCCCTAATTTCCATTTTATTTATTTTTTAATGTTTCGACAAAGTATATTAGGTCTTACGGCTGCACTGTCATGGTCAGAATTTTCGTCTTCATACTCTTCACTTGTATGATCTTCACACTCAGAAACAACTTCGTCACTACCAGAAGTTTCTACTAACACTTGGAATTCCGCATCACTTAGTACTCTACGCTGAGTCATTACTGAAATTAACAACAATGCAATTCTTCTATAACTATTGACACGTATAAGCTTTAAATGAATAATTTGGGATCATATTGATTCCAATAGAACAGCATGATTAAAATATGGAATAAAATTTTACATTCTGATAAATATGCAAAGAGATAAATGCTTGTGTAAAGATGCTATTTACAGAAATACATACAAATTTGCTGCTGATAGTGTCACTAAATACGCAAGCATTCGGCGCGAATGATACATCTTATATTCATACATTATAAATTTTCACACCTGTAAAGACAAATTCAGAAAAGTCTTTTAACCGTGTTTCGTTTCGTGTCTTCCAGGTACAATTATCATTTTGAATAGTGAACTAAATTTGTGTATTTAACAAATGGGTTTTCGTTTTGTACAATTCTTGTAAATTAGGAAATAAAGCGTTTGAATAAGGCAGCTTATTTACTCTTTACAATGGTTAACTGACTTTAGTCAATCCTAAATATATATATATATATATATATATATATACAGTAGAGCGTCGTTTATCCGAATCAATTGGGGACTGGGGTGGTTCGGATAACTTATTTTTCGGATAACGAATCATGTACGAAAAAATATATTAATTTATCCCATGTTGAAATTTTTCTCCGTTGCGTGTCGCTTTGCGTTGAATTTTCGTCAATGTTAAGCCTAACGAAGACTATTGTATCGTTAAAAATTATTTTTTTATTTTGTACAAACAAAATAA
>NW_019384742.1:284114-293175 GCF_000671375.1 Centruroides sculpturatus | reverse complement strand
TAACGATATTACACTTTATTGGCCTAATGTTTCAGTATACAGTCGACCCCCTATAACACTGTTGATAATTCCGTTTTATATGAATTCCATGTTGTACGAGTCACTTAGATTTTACAAATACGTGAGTCATTCACAGCCCGGCACACGTATTTGTAAAATCTAAGTGACTCGTACAACATGGAATTCATTTAAAACGGAATTATCAACAGTGTTATAGGGGGTCGACTGTATATTGAAATACAGCATCGAAAGTAATTTATTATTCCTTTAAATTTTTATCTAGATATACAAGAAAATATTGCTTAGAAAATATAAAAATTGAGTTTATTTTTATCTATAAAAATATAAAAATTGCCATTTTTATGTACTTATCGCGTTAAACTTTTGTTTGAAATGAAATGCTGTGAGCATTGTTTAAAAAATTCTGGAGTAAATTTTTTCTGGAAAATGTTTAAAATACTTTTAAAGCGCTTTTCCTTGTTGAAGTTCCATTATAAATAAAGTTTTTCTATCTAATTCTGTTGAAAAACTTTCAATTTATAAGAGAAAAATAAAGTTATTTCCGAGGTCCTGATCGAAGGAATTTTTTTTGGAATATAAACTAAGCTTTACACTAATTCTAGTCAAATAAAATGCAATATTTTTAAAATTTTCTCACAATAAACATACAAAATATGTTAAAAATTAATATATATATCTTATTTTTATTCAGGAAATACCATAAGTCTGCAAATTATTCTTGAACTTTAACATCAAATACAAGGTCTAAGACCATATGCCATTGAAAAAGTGTGTGTATATTCCAGTATCAAAGTCGTACTATTGAAACTTTATCTCCAAAAGGAAAATAAAAAACTGTAGTTGAATTATAAAGCAAAGAACAAAACTATAAATTAATCATCTTTTCTAAATAGCACATTAATGCTTGATAAATTACAGACTACTAGAAAAATTAAGAAAAGTAGAAAATGATCTTGGTTAAGATATTACTTTTTTGTTATTTTATATTCTTTTCTCTAGAAAAATTTCGTGAAAAATTCAAAGAATTTTAAGATGAAATTCTTGATTTATAACTTATAAATTTAATTTCGTTTTAATTATTTATATTGATTTTTTTTAACTTAATTTTTCTAGTATACAATTAGAGTAATCTATATTTGGAATAACACGTAAATGAGAAAATGTTTCATTAATGTGAAAATGTGAATATATATATACTAATGAGAAACATCGTTTGTAGGGAATTTTCCGGGGAAAATAATCTGTATTTTTCCTTAAATGGCTTCATTTGCATAAGAGAAGATTGCATATACAAAATGATGGATCGTTCTTCGTAGATTAATCAAATGCTAGATTTTTCTTAGTTTTTCTTGATTTATTCCTGGCTTATTTCTGATCAATTCTACATTTTCTATTTCGATTTTACTTGAAAAAATGTTATTTTTGGCTTTTACTGTTCTAATATTTACTAATTTTCAAATTTTTTTGTTGGAAGTTAACTCTTCAAGAAGCTTTTCTTCAATCTTCATCTATGACTTCTATAAGTGTATACACGATTTACCTCATCACTATAGAAATAAATAAATAAATTCTTTAATATTTTTAGAGTTACATAGATTTACATAATTATACTTACCTAGATTTCTTCTCTGATATTACTTACCATCACAACGTGATGGTAAGTAATATCAGAGAAGAAATCTAGGTAGATCAGAGAATGAAAAATTTATCAAAAACATTTAAATAATTATAACAGATTATAACAGAAAATGTTAGCAAGCTATATACAGATTGATCCATAAGTCAATTAACCATTATATCGACTAAATTACATTCAAATATTCAATATATCCATCATGTATGCAGTTTCCAAACTGAATTTACTCTCCAGATTCCACTACAAAGCATTAAAAATATTAAAAATTTGCTGTGTTTTATGTTAAAATATTGCCTTAACATTCAAAATTTATCTATTATTATTTATCAAAATATTCATGAATTAATTTGTATTAATTATAATCTGAGAATTCGCTAATGAATGCCCAATGTAAATTATTTGCTCCAAGATTTCCGTAATTTTGCAGCAAGCGAATAATTAGTTTAAAAATATTATTTTACATAAGTTTATTTATTATTAAATCAAGCGGTTGCACATTAACAGAACATTATTTCATAAAATCTATAAGTGAATTTCATGAAATAACTTTACCTATTCTTATTTGTATTAAGGAATTGTGCTTATCTCAAAAATTAATTGTTGTAATAAACAATGATTCCTTTAAACAATTAATTGTTGTAATAACAATAATCTTAAAAATTTACAACAATTGTAACAATTACAATAAATATTTCACAACAATGATTGTAATTAAATGTTAATTAACTAAACGTTGTTCGTTACAACAATCAACTATTGTCAAAATTAATATTGTTCGTTTCAATTGATATCAATCGTTTGATGTAAATTAATTAAATGTTGTCTATTACAACAATTAGATGTTATCAAAATATACTAATTACAATTTATTTGAAACAGATTAATTAAAAAAAAGCAAATTTTTTCATTAATTAAACAATTAAATTTTTAAATACATTTTTATACATTTTATTTTAATTTTTATTAAAAAAATGTATTGAAATTAAAACTGGAGAAACTTATTTTAATTTTTTGTTAAGCATTTACATGTATAAAAAAATTAAGTTTTCGTCAGTAAACGTAACTTCTATTCGCTTTACAAAGCATAACCACACGTGATTTGACAAGTTGAATGTATTCATAGAATATTGATTGCATAATATAATTTTATGTTAATGAATATATTAATATTGATATAGTAGGAACCCCCCAAATTTACACCTTTTAAACAGTAAACTATCCATTAAAGTTGTAATAGCACATGATACGACAGTAAAGTTATACATTATAAATTCTGCAGCCTTATCGACCAATTCCCTTTCTGATAATACTGTTCTACTGATTCTATTATTGGATTCTCCGAATTCTCAAACACGAACGATAGCTAAGCTGTCAAAAGCAGAACATGTCATTTGTCAAAGTTTTGTTTTAAAATTAGGACGAAAGGATCTTGATATAAAACAAATAGCACAGAAAAATCATTTGAATAAACTGCCATTCTCATTACTCCTTTCTACAGTAAATATACCTTTAAAAAAACTTAAATAAAATTTTAAAAAATAAGAAATTTGTAATTTAATAAATAACAGAAACGTTCTATTTACAAATGACAAGTCATGTCGTACATTCGGATCAATTATAAAAATTCCTTTTTTTTTACTTTCCCGGATGTTATATAAAAAAGAAAGTATGGCCAAAGGTCAAAACATGACCCCACAAATATTTTTACATTTTTTGAGAAATGCAGAAAAGTTGGGGGTTTTGTATATACGAACGTTAATAGATATGTGTGGGGTAGGACCGACTTTGAAGCTTAATAACTCCTGTTACTTTTGTCGAAAATTTATGAAATTTTTCAGGGAGGTTTCTGTATTAAAAGAAAATATTTATAAAAATTTTTAGAAAAATCGAATCATTGGTACGGGAGATATGGCCCCACTTCCTTAATCTCTCATGAACCAATCCGAAGACTTAAAGGTAATAGTAGCAATTATTAGGGATGAAAATAAAGAATGCTAATAGTCCAGCAACAACGTTTCCAGCTTTTTTCTAATACGTTTTTAGTGTTTTAAACTTTAAAAAAAGCAGTAAAGATTGTAATTTTAGTAAACATCAAGTTTAACTTAAAATAAATTTAAGAAAAAAAAATTAAATAAAGGTAAATTAAAAGTAGGATTTACTAAACGTTTCCTTCTTTTCAGTATTAAGTTAATGATGTGAAAACCATGTTTTGCTATCCAAACAGAAGCTAATAGTGCAGCTAATCTAACTTTTTTAAAGTTCTTACAGAAGATAAAACTATGTTAAAACTTAAAATAAGAAGACGTTTAAGACCTACAAACAAGCTAGTTGAGTTGAATTTCATGCAAATTTCCTCATTAACCTACAACTAATATATCGAACAAATCTCGTGTTTATACAGTTAATAAAGTTTAGATTTATTTATTTATTTTTGTATAATTCTTTATAGACTTTTTATACAGTAAATCTTTAATATGTTGAAGAAAAATAAGAAAAGAGGAGGAGGTTAAATATGAGAAAAGAATCAAAGTTGATTAAAATATCATGAAGACAAATGATTTAATGCAGCTAATGGATTTCCCGATAATTTTCTATCGATAAAAATGACATTTAACGGACAGAATCGAAATTAAAATAGTATCATCAAGTAGATTAATGAGTATTCTAAATATAATTATCTAATGCGGTTTTTAGTTATTTAAATCGTCATTTTAAAATATTACCATTCATTTATTAAGTATGATTTTCTGAACTCAATAGTAAATTAGAATAAGAAATATTACAGTTAAAATGCTCATTTAGTACGACATTTTTTAATACCCTAACCTGAATATTTTTCTATTACTACACGATGTTTTTCCATCTTTAAATACTAATTTCAATACTAAGTCTCTAAGCAAGAGACTTAATTAAGGTCTGAATTAGCATTTAAATTACTTAATTAACTACTAATTAAGTTAAATATATTAAAGTTACTTTTACTTGTATGATAAANAATTTTATGAAAAATGTTTTGCTTTTTTACAAAATTTTAATTTAAATTATCTATTGTAGCATTGTCACAATGCCGGGATGCAAGTTTTTAATCATATTTTTAGTTTTTTAAATACGCTCTCCATTTCAAATTAGTAGTGTCTTGCCTTTGTGCATCATACTTTCCTGTTAGCAATAGATTCGTTCCGGTTCCGGTTATATACGTAACTCCTTTTGGGGAATTTTTGAATTTAAATCACATGACTTCCGGTTTAGACCAAATTATAGTTCGTATATAGTTAATCGGGGCTTCTTGCCCCTTCACTTTCAATATCTGATCTCTAATTTCATTTATCTAACACCATTGTAATGATTTAGGAAAGACAGACAAGCATTTTATTTTTAAAATTTTTATATTTTTAACTATTATAAAATATCAAAAAGTTTAATTTTGAGGGTAAGGATGAGTTTTATTATAATTGTAAATACTAATAATGAGTAAAATCGTCATTAAGTCCGACCCTACTGGAGATACACGCGACTCTCTTTATCTCTCAATCCTCTCGACCTTTAACCACCAAAATTTAACAGCCCCTATACACAAATCTCCCGTTAAATTTCAAAAATTTTCGACAAAAAGCACAGGAGTTATTAAGCTTCAAATAGGATGAACAAATTGTTCCTCCCACACACATATAGATACATTCATACATACATGAAAAAAAACTGAATTTTTTTTTATTTCTCGACATTTCGAGGTGTCAAGTCCAAAAATGTAAAGATCTTGGGGCTCATTTTTTTTACTAATCACCACACTTTCCCTCTGTTATATAGGCTATAACACAGGAAAACAAAAATAATTATAAATAACCAAAAAGAATTAAATGTACAGTAATTTACAATAAATAATCTTGAAAAATAAAGCTTATTCAAAGTTTAGAGCAGAAAGAAAAATAAATTCATCTGAAAAACTAATTTTTTCATAAAACCAGAAACAAAAACACAAAAGGTTCATTGTTCACAAAAGCAAAATAATTCTTTCATCTTTTAACAAGGTGAAAGAATTATTTATCAAACTTTACTTTTGCTTTCGATTCAATTCATTTAATTAAAATATAAAAACGAAATTTTATATTTATCTCGTGCTATTTTATATGACATTAACTTATTTGAAATCTACAGTAAAATGTAATTAGCATTAACTTATTTGAAATCTACAGTAAAATGTAATTAACATTAACTTACTTGAAATGTACAGTAAAATTGTATAAAAAAAGTGATCGATTTTAAAAAATTTACATTGTTAAAAAGTAATTGCGTTTTTAAAAAAATTAATTGTGTTTTTTTAAAAATAAATGTTAAACATTTTATAATTTATCTAATTTCTCTTGTTTTTAAACAAACCTAATTTAAAAATTTTTTTAGATTATTTTAATTTAAATTTTAGAATTTTTAAATTTCAGTTTTTGCTTACTTTTCATTTTTAATTTTTTTTTAAATTTATTTTACATTTTTAAGTTATATATATATAACTTTTACTGTATTTTTTAAAATTTTATTTTTGGCATGAAATTAATTAGAATTTACACTAAAATAGCACTTAAAACAATAATTATAAACAAAATTTGCTTAATCAAATAATTTTAGTTCATCTCTCCAATGGGAAATGTTATTTATTTAGTCTAAAAACACAATTTTAGTGCCATTTATTTCGTGTTTTGTCTAGAAATAACAACATTAAATCTTTAAATCCGATACTATTTTAAGACACAAATTCTTTTTTGCAAGTTGCTGACGACTCGATATTCGAGTAAAAACTATGATTTTGATTCTGAGATTTTTTAATTTAATAAAATATTTAAAAAAAAAACGCAAATCTCTTCACACAAATTCACAAATTATCAGTTTGTTGCTTACGTTTCTGTTGACGAGTCAAACATTTTATTATACACTTGGCTTATGATAAAAGGGAATTTTTAGGGTTTTTTTTTCCTTCCTTATCTGTTACACGTTTTATAGTGTAAGAGACATGAGAAATGTCAAAATGCTATCAAAATGCCAGCAAGATACGAACTTGTAATGAGAACTTACACACGAATGAATATCACGTGAATGCTTACTGAGCAGAATTTAATATTTTTGTTCGACTAAGTTAAGTTAGTTGGATAAAAATAATGAAATTTTTTTAAATATCGAAAAACTTAGTTACAGAAAAGAAAGTATAGAAGTATCACGTGCATTTTAAACTAAAAAATTATGCAACTGTACTAAACAATTACGCGTTATACAATAGATAGAAGGGACTCTTGCCTAGAATTTCATCTGTGAGGGGCCTGAAATAAATTCTTTATCTACTGTTTGTACTTTTGAGAAAATAAAGGTTGATAGGCCCTACTAATTGCGACTGTGGTTTTTATTATCTGAATATAATTTGTTAATAAAATACATTTAAGCGTAGAATGTGTGTTGACTCCAAAATCTATCTTTCTAGGCCCTCAAGATCAATCACGAGGTATAAGATAGGATCCAGTTGTTGGGTTGCAATTTGAAAATATCGTAGACATATAAATTCACACTAGTCTGTCTGTTCTTCCTTTATCTCGAGAACGATGCTAGATAGATGAAATTCAAGACTATATATAGAAATCTTAGAGGCAGGAGACACCGAATAATTATATACGAATTTCCGGTTTATTCCGGAAGCCACGTTATTTCAATTCAAAAATTTTCTCCTAAACGGATAGGTGACCTGCACGAGTCTATTTTTAAAGGAAAAATATGATGTACAGGGGAAGACACTACTAAATTTAAGTGCATTGTGACGATGTCACAATAAATAATTGCACGTTCTCTTTAATATACTTTAACATAATTGTAAATGTATTTATGCAGGGATACAATTACATAGAACATAAAATAAAAGACGGCGTACTTCTCAAGGCCATACAGGTATGTATGTCTTTACAGTTTTTTAGTACAGTTATATTGTCTATAGCTCTTTAGTACAGTTGTATTTTATCTATACGCACCTCTCATAATCATAAAATCTATGTGATTTTAAATATTTTTTCGCATTGCTTATCACTTCAATAAACTTTAAAAACCAAATCAAAAAACCAGTCAAAACACAAAGAAAATTTTAAAGAACAATTAAAAATGTAATTAAAATAAGGTCGATATTTACGTTTTACTTTACAGAATTTTAATATTTTACTTCGAAGTACATGTATCGAGTTAATAAAAATAATGTAAATCGAGACATACGCAGAGCACACTTCCCCCCGCTCTCGTTCTCTCTTCTCTTCTGTTGTCTATTTTAATAACTTGCAAATTTATATATAGACGAAGTATAAGAGGATTATCTAGCTTTTGTTATAGTTACTCTTATAAAACGAGTGTCAAGTTTCAGAAATTCGACTACTTTCTACCAAAAGATAGCAAAATAAATCACGGAAAGGAAGCTTTCTTTTGCAAAAGTATTAAATGATGTTAGACAAGTTGCATGCAGTTTTTCTCAACTCTTTGTCATTAATCATTGAGTCACTCGCTATTACCAAAATGTTGTTCAATCTCGATATATTAATATCCTTTTAGGATATGGGAATCAAATATACTTGGATAAATTGGCGAATTTGATCTGTAGATCAACTTTATTGTCATCGATTGATAGATCGTGATGTTAGCTCTCTTTCCTCCTTTATATACACATATATATAATGTATAAAAGCTTGATATATGCGTAATTGGGCTGTAATTTGAAAAAATTCTACACCAATAAATTCCCACTGTCCTCCGTCTTTCTGTTTGTCCGTTCATCCTTCCTTAATCTCGATAACAGTGTTAGGATATGAAAACCTTAGGGGCAGTTAAACCCCGATATATGAACTTCTGGTCTAAACCGAAAGTTACTGATTTTAATTTAAAAATTTCCCCTGAAAGATGTTAGATAGATAATCGGCGCGACTCTATTTCTGACAGGAAAAGTATGATGTACTCACTTTTTTTCCTCCCTTTCAAATTATTATTTTTGGATAAATTATAAAGTTTATTTCTAAAATTTATACTGTACTGTACGTGGGTTGAGCAATGATTCTATAGTAATTTTTTAGAACTAAAACAAAATTATTTAACAGAAAAGTTTGCTTATTTAAGGAAGAATACAGTGAAACCTGCTAATGTGACTATTGAAGGGACTAGCTCAAAGTGGTTACCTTACACAGGTGGTCACATTAGCAGGTTTCACTGTACAGTCGACCCCCTATAACACTGTTGATAATTCCGTTTTATATGAATTCCATGTTGTACGAGTCACTTAGATTTTACAAATACGTGAGTCATTCACAGCCCGGCACACGTATTTGTAAAATCTAAGTGACTCGTACAACATGGAATTCATATAAAACGGAATTATCAACAGTGTTATAGGGGGTC